>NW_027442608.1:0-95911 GCF_048569485.1 Anomaloglossus baeobatrachus
TTCCAACTATGTGATAGTGAGATTATTCTGATTGATTCTTGGGGGGGGGGGGGCGTCTTTTGCCTTAAACATCACTGCATTGTAGAGGTGTGTTTTTTTGAGGAGTATTGCATTCTGCCTGTGATAAGGCTTTAAACGTTTGTGAATGGAGCTTGTTCTCATTCACTGCCAGTGCCTTTTGGTATGGGAGCGCAAGCGTTAATATGGTAATGACGCGATTGTATGGTGTTTACCTAGCTTGCGTTCCATTATCCGGATATAGCGTCACCGGATGTGCGGCCCGACATCATGTGATGATGTGGGCGGCGGCTAATGATGGACGCGCTAACTTCCGGTTTCGGGGGATTCCGGTTGCGCGTCACACCATTGAATTGGGGGGTACTGCGCAATGCGCGCGCGTGATATAAGATGGCGCGGTCCATGAGGCCGGCAGCGCGGCACATTTTTGAACAGAATAGATGTGGGGGGACTTGCTTTGGTGAGTGTTCCTGATCTCGGGGACCCCCTTCTCTACCCCTATGATTCTGTAATGAGTGGTGGCTTAATGGAGTCTTTTTTTTATAGTGTGCGTTCATAGAATGGGCGGTTTGATGTGGCCTAGCACCGGGACTTATAGAGCTTGTTTCTTGGGTGAGTGCCCTATCTGGGGTCCTTTTTCTGATACATTGATATTTTGAATGGTGGGCTTATGGCTGTTTCTGTTTTATTTTCAGTCCAGCACTGAGGTTCCACCGGGGATGCCTGCCCTTGTGATGGTGGTATTATCCCTTTATTTTGGATTACTAAACTTTCCCTGAGGAATATTATTGAAACGCGTCGGAAGTTATGTTTACTCTGATGGAAGTTTTCACTTATTAATGCTTTCACAAATCAAGGAAACAAGTCTACTCGACCTATGATAGTCGAGTTTTCAGGTTTGCTGCATTAATATAGCCCGCTACTTTGAATGAGATCCTGTTCACCCTTCTATTCCTGGGTACCCCTATATTAGGTGGTCAGTTCCCTAGGATAATTGAGATAGAGGGTTTATTCTCATATGGACATCATGAATGTGTCATTGCTGTTTTGGTGTTGGTTCTTGATTAGCCTGACACGTACCATTGAGTATGGTGGTGTGCTTGCGCACCTATATGTGAATACGTGTGGGGCTGTGATCTAACACCATATATGCATTTGTTATTTCTTGTGTTGAGTATGTCACGTTTTTCAGTGACCCTGTTCACTTTTTAACCTGTATATTAAATGTTTAAGTTTTTATACTAGTGTCTCCCTAGGAGATTTATGTGATTTAAGACCTTGCTGGTTTATATGTAATACCACGTGTGGCAGCGCCATCCTCCCCAATGTGCTGGTGTAAATACCCGACGTGTGGGCAGCGCGTCCTACCCATGTGCTGGTATAATACCACGTGTGGGCAGCGCCGTCTTCCCCATGTGCTGGTGTAATACCACGTGTGGGCAGCGCCGTCCTCCCCATGTGCTGGTGTAATACCACGTGTGGGCAGCGCCGTCCTCCCCATGTGCTGGTGTAATACCACGTGTGGGCAGCGCCGTCCTCCCCATGTGCTGGTGTAATACCACGTGTGGGCAGCGCCGTCCTCCCCATGTGCTGGTGTAATACCACGTGTGGGCAGCGCCGTCTTCCCCATGTGCTGGTGTAATACCACGTGTGGGCAGCGCCGTCCTCCCCATGTGCTGGTGTAATACCACGTGTGGCAGCGCCGTCCTCCCCATGTGCTGGTGTAATACCACGTGTGGCAGCGCCATCCTCCCCATGTGCTGGTGTAATACCACGTGTGGGCAGCGCCGTCCTCCCCATGTGCTGGTATAATACCACGTGTGGGCAGCGCCGTCTTCCCCATGTGCTGGTGTAATACCACGTGTGGGCAGCGCCGTCCTCCCCATGTGCTGGTGTAATACCACGTGTGGGCAGCGCCGTCCTCCCCATGTGCTGGTGTAATACCACGTGTGGGCAGCGCCGTCCTCCCCATGTGCTGGTGTAATACCACGTGTGGGCAGCGCCGTCCTCCCCATGTGCTGGTGTAATACCACGTGTGGGCAGCGCCGTCCTCCCCATGTGCTGGTGTAATACCACGTGTGGGCAGCGCCGTCCTCCCCATGTGCTGGTGTAATACCACGTGTGGCAGCGCCGTCCTCCCCATGTGCTGGTGTAATACCATGTGTGGGCAGCGCCGTCTTCCCCATGTGCTGGTGTAATACCACGTGTGGGCAGCGCCGTCCTCCCCATGTGCTGGTGTAATACCACGTGTGGCAGCGCCGTCCTCCCCATGTGCTGGTGTAATACCACGTGTGGCAGCGCCATCCTCCCCATGTGCTGGTGTAATACCACGTGTGGGCAGCGCCGTCCTCCCCATGTGCTGGTATAATACCACGTGTGGGCAGCGCCGTCTTCCCCATGTGCTGGTGTAATACCACGTGTGGGCAGCGCCGTCCTCCCCATGTGCTGGTGTAATACCACGTGTGGGCAGCGCCGTCCTCCCCATGTGCTGGTGTAATACCACGTGTGGGCAGCGCCGTCCTCCCCATGTGCTGGTGTAATACCACGTGTGGGCAGCGCCGTCCTCCCCATGTGCTGGTGTAATACCACGTGTGGCAGCGCCGTCCTCCCCATGTGCTGGTATAATACCACGTGTGGCAGCGCCGTCCTCCCCATGTGCTGGTATAATACCACGTGTGGGCAGCGCCGTCCTCCCCATGTGCTGGTGTAATACCACGTGTGGCAGCGCCGTCCTCCCCATGTGCTGGTGTAATACCACGTGTGGCAGCACCGTCCTCCCCATGTGCTGGTGTAATACCACGTGTGGCAGAAGAGAGTCTATGACAGATGGCATACATAGAGTGACACTTACGGCGTCCTTTTCCCGGGGGGATGGCGGCACAGTGATGCTTAATGTCCAGCGCGCAGGCCGTGTGCAGGACGGGATCCACGAAGATGTCCGCTTTACTCTCCTTCAGCATGTTCAGCACCTCCTGCCGGAGAAAAGATGGAAGCCGTGAGCGGCAAGGGCCGGCGGCGACAAGGGCCGGCGGCGACAAGGGCCGGCTGCACCAGGAGGGGGGGGTCCCTGGTACCATCATGAGGCGATGTGGGGGTCTCTCCGGGGTCAGGCTTTACCTTCTTGCAGCCGGTAGACTTTATCTTCAGGAGGTTCATCTTCAGACACTCTTCCACCTGTCCGGTGGGCTCCTGGGCAGCCGCCTCCTCGCCGCACAGCGTGCCAATCTGCAACAACGGAACAAGACGCCATAACATGGGGGGCACGAGGCAGAACGGCCGCATCACAGCCCACCCCGATCACTCACCTCCTCCGAGCACTGGATCTGCAGCTGTGGATCCAGCCGGTAATCCAGCGCCGTCTCCTGGATGATGACGCGGATCTGATCCTCGCAGTCTGGAGACAGCCGCTGCAGACAAATCACAAGAGCTGAGGACATCCGCACAACACCGGAGGGGCGCCGAGACCCCCAAACCAAGGCTGCACTAAGCACAACACCGGAGGGGCGCCGAGACCCCCAAACCAAGGCTGCACTAAGCACAACACCGGTGGGGCGCCGAGACCCCAAACCAAGGCTGCACTAAGCACAACACCGGAGGGGCGCCGAGACCCCCAAACCAAGGCTGCACTAAGCACAACACCGGAGGGGCGCCGAGACCCCCAAACCAAGGCTGCACTAAGCACAACACCGGAGGGGCGCCGAGACCCCCAAACCAAGGCTGCACTAAGCACAACACCGGAGGGGCGCCGAGACCCCCAAACCAAGGCTGCACTAAGCACAACACCGGAGGGGCGCCGAGACCCCCAAACCAAGGCTGCACTAAGCACAACACCGGAGGGGCGCCGAGACCCCCAAACCAAGGCTGCACTAAGCACAACACCGGAGGGGCGCCGAGACCCCCAAACCAAGGCTGCACTAAGAGCACAACACCGGAGGGGCGCCGAGACCCCCAAACCAAGGCTGCACTAAGAGCACAAAACCGGAGGGGCGCCGAGACCCCCAAACCAAGGCTGCACTAAGAGCACAAAACCGGAGGGGCGCAGCTGCCGAGACCCCCAAACCATGGCTGCACTAAGCACAACACCGGAGGGGCGCAGCTGCCGAGACCCCCAAACCATGGCTGCACTAAGCACAAGACCGGAGGGGCGCCGAGACCCCCAAACCATGGCTGCACTAAGCACAACACCGGAGGGGCGCCGAGACCCCCAAACCAAGGCTGCACTAAGAGCACAAAACCGGAGGGGCGCAGCTGCCGAGACCCCCAAACCAAGGCTGCACTAAGAGCAGAAACGAAGCGTCTGAGGAAAGCTGCACAGAGATGGGAAGCGTGGGGGGGGGTGTAACCCACCGATCAAGACTGAGGAATGTGACAATCCAGCCCGGCAACACCGGGGGTCACACTGCGGTGTTATGTGTAAAGCCCCCCACACAGGAGCGGATGCATCATCTGTGAAATTCTGCACAGCGGGGGGGGGGTCGCGACGGCAGCGAGAGGGGGGGGGGGCGCGACGGCAGGAGGAAGGGGGCGCGACGGTAGCGGGAGGGGGGGGGGGCGCGACGGCAGCGGGAGGGGGGAGGGGCGTGACGGCAGCGGGGGGGGTCGCGACGGCAGCGGGAGAGGGGGGGCGCGACGGCAGCAGGAAGGGGGCGCGACGGTAGCGGGAGGGGGGGGGGCGCGACGGCAGCGGGAGGGGGGAGGGGCGTGACGGCAGCGGAAGGGGGGAGGGGCGTGACGGCAGCGGAAGGAATACGTCTATACTTGTAGGTGTGGATTCAGGGCTCATGCACACCACAGGATCTCGCCCCGATGACCGGATACTTCACACGTGCGACTATGTCCTTCACCCAAGCCGTCCACACAAGAGCGCAGACACTCGGCGAGAGGGCGACGCTCGAGGGCAGGGAAAGAGGGCGACGCTCGAGGGCAGGGAAAGAGGGCGACGCTCGAGGGCAGGGAAAGAGGGCGACGCTCGAGGGCAGGGAAAGAGGGCGACGCTCGAGGGCAGGGAAAGAGGGCGACGCTCGAGGACAGGGAAAGAGGGCGACGCTCGAGGACAGGGAAAGAGGGCGACGCTCGAGGACAGGGAAAGAGGGCGACGCTCGAGGACAGGGAAAGAGGGCGACGCTCGAGGACAGGGAAAGAGGGCGACGCTCGAGGACAGGGAAAGAGGGCGACGCTCGAGGACAGGGAAAGAGGGCGACGCTCGAGGACAGGGAAAGAGGGCGACGCTCGAGGACAGGGAAAGAGGGCGACGCTCGAGGACAGGGAAAGAGGGCGACGCTCGAGGACAGGGAAAGAGGGCGACGCTCGAGGACAGGGAAAGAGGGCGACGCTCGAGGACAGGGAAAGAGGGCGACGCTCGAGGACAGGGAAAGAGGGCGACGCTCGAGGACAGGGAAAGAGGGCGACGCTCGAGGACAGGGAAAGAGGGCGACTGTCACAAACCACCGGGGGGGGTCACTCAGAAATCCCCCGCGCTGGCTACCAGTACGTCACAATCGGGGGGTAACAAGTGGGGGTCACCCCTCCTTTATACCTCCCGACCGACAGACAGAGCACGTGACGCGCTCTCTAGCGCCCCTCTTATAGTCAGGCCAATTATGGAATTGCCCGACAATAAGCAAGGAGGCCGCTATACTACTTATGCCGATTATTGAAGGGTCCCCGGTGAGAGTAGGGTATATATTCCCCCGACCTCCGCGGGCGGAATATATAATATCTTCCCGAATCTCACTGGCCTCCCCACAATAATCCTTGGCACAATTCGCTGCCACCAACCGCTTCACGGTAACTATTAGCCGAACACACAGACGTGGGATTCAAGATCGAGATAACAGAACAGCCCAAGATTAATTATATAATTTAATCAGCCTAAAGCACACTAGAAACTACAATATATACAATAGGGAATCTACAGAATATACAGTTATGTCAGAGTACAGTTACAATCAAAGCATGGGTTACAAACAGGCATACACAGTTCCAGCAGTTACCTTGTTGCGTCTGGCCACAGGGGGGCGCTGTAGACCAGGTTTCCAGGAACTCCCTCACAGGTCTTTCCCAACCAGGCCCCCGAGCAGAAGAACACTGGAAAATGGCCGAAGTAGGGTTATCAACCTGGGCAATCCAGGTCCCCTCCTACCTTAGTGACCTCACAGGGAAGCACTGCCACTCCCCCTGCATGGATCAGAATTATCCAGCAAAGGGGATATTGGCCATAACTTTGCCTGGGAGCGTCGTAGGCGGACGCCAATGCTCTCATTGTGACAGTTATGAATTTAGCTACAGAACGAGGGGACTCATGACCTGTCTGCCAGTTCCCCATTGGCTGATATCACGCCTGGGGCATTTCCCAATGTCCTGCTCCCATAAAAAGGGGGTGCCGGCATCGTCCACATGCGGAGACACCATTTTTATGGTTGCCGTATTTATCGGAAATATGGCTTGCGAGATATGAACCATTTTTTACTGGAGTCGTTCTGTCTGGCTATTTCCATAGCCTTGCTAACTAGCTAGCAGCTCCTACTACAGGGTGACGGCAGGGAGTCATCCTGTGTCCATTGTCCTAAAGCCACCTCATTTCCATATCACAGGACATGGCCATGGGATTTGTTGCTAAACCAGTTGTGTGAAGGAAAGGGGGGGTGACACCAGGAGAGGGCTTCCTGACATACTTGAATATCATGATTTATCGTCATATCTCCGGATTTACCTCACACCTCCCCCCTTTTGAGGGCGCTAGGGGGCAGCACACTCCGGTGTTCCCCCGTGCGCCCGTCCGCGACCTCTCCTTGTCGGGACAGCCCGTCTGCGTTACCGTGGTCACGGCCCCTTTTGTGGCGAATGGTGAAGTTGTATTGCTGGAGCGCAAGGCTCCATCGCAACAATCGCCCATTCGTCCCAGAGACGGTGTGCAACCAGCTGAGGGGATTGTGGTCCGTCTCCACGATGAAGTGGCGCCCGTATAGATAGGGTTGCAGACGCTGCAGGGCCCACACTATGGCCAGGCACTCCTTCTCCATCGTGGAATAGGCAACTTCCCTTGGTAACAGCTTCCTGCTCAGGTACAAGACTGGGTGCTCTTGGCTCGCAGAGTCCACCTGGCTGAGCACCGCACCGAGGCCGAAGTCACTGGCGTCGGTCTGTACTACAAACGGCCGCGTGAAGTCGGCTGCCTGTAGCACGGGCGGGCTGGACAGGGCGTCCTTTAGGGCCCGGAAGGCTGTCTCGCAGTCCATTGTCCAATCGACTGCAGAGGGCAGCTTCTTCTTGGTGAGGTCCGTCAAGGGCTTTGCCAGGCTACTATAGCATGGAACAAACCTCCTATAGTACCCAGCGGTCCCCAAGAAGGACATCACCTGCTTCTTGGTCCTGGGGGTGGGCCAGGATGCGATGGCTTCCACTTTCTCAGGCTCGGGCTTCAGTGTTCTCCCACCTACCCGGTGACCGAGGTACTGGACCTCGCTCATGGCCAGCTGACACTTTCCCGGCTTGATGGTCAAACCTGCCCGGTGGATCCGCCTGAGCACCTGTGCTAGATGCTCTAGGTGGTCCTCCCAGGTGGGACTGAAGACGGCAATGTCATCCAGGTACGCGGCCGCGTACCCTTCAAGTCCCTTGAGCAGGGTGTTGACCATCCGCTGGAAAGTGGCAGGGGCATTCCTCATCCCGAATGGCATCACCGTGGACTCGTACAGTCCAAATGGGGTAATAAAGGCAGAGCGTTCCCTGGCCTTGCGAGTCAGGGGGATCTGCCAATATCCCCGGCTCAGATCCATGATGGTCAGGTACTGAGCCCCGGCCAACTGATCGAGCAGGTCATCGATGCATGGCATTGGGTACGCATCGGCGACCGTGACCGCATTGAGCCCCCTGTAGTCCACGCAGAACCGAGTGGTTCGGTCCTTCTTAGGGACGAGGACTACAGGCGAGGCCCAAGCGCTGTTGGATGCCTGGATCACCCCCAGCTTCAGCATCTCGTCAATCTCCTGGCGCATGTGTTGCTGCACCTCCAGGGAGACCCGATATGCTGAACGCCGGATCGGGGGATGATCCCCAGTGTCCACGTGATGGACAGCCAAGTCAGTCCTTCCGGGCTGGTTGGTAAACAACCCCCGGAAGGGGAGGAGGGTGGCCCACAGCTGGGACCGTTGGTCTTCCAAGAGCTGGTGGCCAACCTCCACATCCTCAATGGATCCGCCTGCCCTAACCTGGGCTAGCATATCCAAGAGGGTTTCCGCTTCTCCCTCCTCGGGCAGGTTGCACACGGGGAGCGCACATGCCTCCCGCTCATGATGTGCCTTCATCATGTTCACATGGAAGGGCTTCCGCCTTCCACGGGCAGGGTCCAGGGTGACCAGGTACGTTACAGGGTTGAGCTGCTGGTACACGAGGTATGGGCCTTCCCAGGCTGCCTGAAGCTTGTCCTGTGGTACGGGGACCAGTACCCACACCTTTTGACCCACTTGGTAGGTCCTCTCACAAGCGTTCTGGTCGTACCAACGCTTCTGATCGGCCTGGGCTTGAGCCATATTGTCGTGTACCAGTTGCGTCAAGGCCTGCATTTTGTCCCGGAAGCGCATGACATACTCGATAACCGACACTCCAGGGGTGGCCAAATCCCCTTCCCAAGCCTCTTTCACCAGAGCCAGGGGGCCCCGCACACGTCGCCCGTACAGGAGCTCAAACGGTGAGAATCCTGTTGAGGCCTGTGGAACCTCCCGGTAAGCAAATAACAGGTGTCACAAACCACCGGGGGGGTCACTCAGAAATCCCCCGCGCTGGCTACCAGTACGTCACAATCGGGGGGTAACAAGTGGGGGTCACCCCTCCTTTATACCTCCCGACCGACAGACAGAGCACGTGACGCGCTCTCTAGCGCCCCTCTTATAGTCAGGCCAATTATGGAATTGCCCGACCATAAGCAAGGAGGCCGCTATACTACTTATGCCGATTATTGAAGGGTCCCCGGTGAGAGTAGGGTATATATTCCCCCGACCTCCGCGGGCGGAATATATAATATCTTCCCGAATCTCACTGGCCTCCCCACAATAATCCTTGGCACAATTCGCTGCCACCAACCGATTTACGGTAACTATTAGCCGAACACACAGACGTGGGATTCAAGATCGAGATAACAGAACAGCCCAAGATTAATTATATAATTTAATCGCCTAAAGCACACTAGAAACTACAATATATACAATAGGGAATCTACAGAATATACAGTTATGTCAGAGTACAGTTACAGATAAAGCATGGTTTACAAACAGGTATGCAAATTCAATCAGTTACCTTGTGCGTCTGGCCACAGGGGGGCGCTGTAGACCAGGTTTCTAGGAACTCCCACAGATGTTTCCTGCACGTGCCCCCAGCGAGAAGAACCTTGGAAAATGGCCGAAGCAGGGTTATCAACCTGGGCAAATCCAGGTCTCCTCCTACCTTAGTGACCTCACAGGGAAGCACTGCCACTCCCCCTGCATGGATCAGAATTATCCAGAAAAGGGGATTTTGGCCATAACTGTGCCTGGGAGCGTCGTAGACGGACGCCAATGCTCTCATTGTGACAGTTATGAATTTAGCTACAGAACGAGAGGACTCATGACTTGTCTACGAGTTCCCATATGGCTGATATCACGTTTGGTGTGTTTCCCAATGTCCTACTTCCATAAAAAGGGTGTGCCAGCATCGTCCACATGCGGAGACACCATTGTTATGGTTGCCATATTTATCGGAGATATGGCTTGCGAGATATGAACCATTTTTTACTGGAGTCGTTCTGTCTGGCTACTTCCAAGCCTTGCTAATGAGATACAACTCTTGTTACAGGGTGACGGCAGGGAGTCATCCTGGATCCATTGTCCTCACATCATCTCATCTCCATATCAGAGGAGATGGCCATGAGTTGTGTAAGTGGAATGTGACACCTTCCAGATGCTGTACATTTGGAACAAGAAGGGAGGGGGGCACTGCCAGGGAGTGATGAGAGCAATTATGACTTCTCGTCATAATTCCTCTTCATATCCCAGGCTTTACCTCACACCTCCCCCCTTTTGAGGGCGCTAGGGGGCAGCACCCTCCGGTGTTCCCCCGTGCGCCCGTCCGCGACCTCTCCTTGTCGGGACAGCCCGTCTGCGTTACCGTGGTCACGGCCCCTTTTGTGGCGAATGGTGAAGTCGTATTGCTGGAGCGCAAGGCTCCATCGCAACAATCGCCCATTCGTCCCAGAGACGGTGTGCAACCAGCTGAGGGGATTGTGGTCCGTCTCCACGATGAAGTGGCGCCCGTATAGATAGGGTTGCAGGCGCTGCAGGGCCCACACTATGGCCAGGCACTCCTTCTCCATTGTAGAATAGGCCACTTCCCTTGGTAACAGCTTCCTGCTCAGGTACAAGACTGGGTGCTCTTGGCTCGCAGAGTCCACCTGGCTGAGCACCGCACCGAGGCCGAAGTCACTGGCGTCGGTCTGTACTACAAACGGCCGCGTGAAGTCGGCTGCCTGTAGCACGGGCGGGCTGGACAGGGCGTCCTTTAGGGCCCGGAAGGCTGTCTCGCAGTCCACTGTCCAATCGACTGCAGAGGGCAGCTTCTTCTTGGTGAGGTCCGTCAAGGGCTTTGCTAGGCTACTATAGCATGGAACAAACCTCCTATAGTACCCAGCGGTCCCCAAGAAGGACATCACCTGCTTCTTGGTCCTGGGGGTGGGCCAGGATGCGATGGCCTCCACTTTCTCAGGCTCGGGCTTCAGCGTTCCCCCACCTACCCGGTGACCGAGGTACTGGACCTCGCTCATGGCCAGCTGACACTTTCCCGGCTTGATGGTCAAACCTGCCCGGTGGATCCGCCTGAGCACCTGTGCTAGATGCTCTAGGTGGTCCTCCCAGGTGGGACTGAAGACGGCAATGTCATCCAGGTACGCGGCCGCGTACCCTTCAAGTCCCTTGAGCAGGGTGTTGACCATCCGCTGGAAAGTGGCAGGGGCATTCCTCATCCCGAATGGCATCACCGTGGACTCGTACAGTCCAAATGGGGTAATAAAGGCAGAGCGTTCCCTGGCCTTGGGAGTCAGGGGGATCTGCCAATATCCCCGGCTCAGATCCATGATGGTCAGGTACTGAGCCCCGGCCAACTGATCGAGCAGGTCATCGATGCGTGGCATTGGGTACGCATCGGCGACCGTGACAGCATTGAGCCCCCTGTAGTCCACGCAGAACCGAGTGGTTCGGTCCTTCTTAGGGACGAGGACTACAGGCGAGGCCCAAGCGCTGTTGGATGCCTGGATCACCCCCAGCTTCAGCATCTCGTCAATCTCCTGGCGCATGTGTTGCTGCACTTCCAGGGAGACCCGATATGCTGAACGCCGGATCGGGGGATGATCCCCAGTGTCCACGTGATGGACAGCCAAGTCAGTCCTTCCGGGCTGGTTGGTAAACAACCCCCGGAAGGGGAGGAGGGTGGCCCACAGCTGGGACCGTTGGTCCTCCAAGAGCTGGTGGCCAACCTCCACATCCTCAATGGATCCGCCTGCCCTAACCTGGGCTAGCATATCCAAGAGGGTTTCCGCTTCTCCCTCCTCGGGCAGGTTGCACACGGGGAGCGCACATGCCTCCCGCTCATGATGTGCCTTCATCATGTTCACATGGAAGGGCCTCCGCCTTCCACGGGCAGGGTCCAGGGTGACCAGGTACGTTACAGGGTTGAGCTGCTGGTACACGAGGTATGGGCCTTCCCAGGCTGCCTGAAGCTTGTCCTGTGGTACGGGGACCAGTACCCACACCTTTTGACCCACTTGGTAGGTCCTCTCACAAGCGTTCTGGTCGTACCAACGCTTCTGATCGGCCTGGGCTTGAGCCATATTGTCGTGTACCAGTTGCGTCAAGGCCTGCATTTTGTCCCGGAAGCGCATGACATACTCGATAACCGACACTCCAGGGGTGGCCAAATCCCCTTCCCAAGCCTCTTTCACCAGAGCCAGGGGGCCCCGCACACGTCGCCCGTACAGGAGCTCAAACGGTGAGAATCCTGTTGAGGCCTGTGGAACCTCCCGGTAAGCAAATAACAGGTGTGGGAGATACCGCTCCCAGTCACGCCCATGGGAGTCGACCAACATCTTAAGCATCTGCTTCAAGGTGCCATTGAACCGCTCGCACAGGCCATTAGTCTGTGGATGGTACGGGCTGGCCACCAGATGTCGCACCTGGACTTGCTTACAGAGGGTCTCCATCAGCTGGGACATGAATTGGGTCCCCCGGTCAGTGAGCATTTCCTGGGGAAAACCCACTCGGGAGAAAATCTCCAGCAATGCGGTGGCCACCTTGTCAGCCCGAATGGACGACAAGGCCACTGCTTCTGGGTACCGGGTGGCATAGTCCACTACCGTCAGTATGAAGCGTTTCCCGGAGCTGCTGGGGATGGCCAGCGGGCCGACCAGATCCACAGCAACCCTTCTGAAAGGCTCATCGATGATTGGCAGAGATACTAGTGGGGCTTTGGGGTGTGGCCCCGCCTTCCCCACTCTCTGACAGGTTTCACACGAACGGCAGTAGGCAGCCACATCGGCCCCCATTTTTGGCCAGTAGAAATGCTGGTTTAACCTGGCCTTGGTCTTAGCGATCCCTAGGTGTCCGGCCATCGGAATCTCATGTGCGATCCGCAACAACTCCGTCCGGAACGGATAGGGTACCACCAACTGTCGGTCCCTGGGCCACGCCTCCGGTGAACCCTGCTGGACCGTGGCCCGGTACAGCCGTCCTTGGTCCCAGACCACTCGCTCCGGGTCCGAGTCCGAGGGAGGCTGTGCCGCCTGCTCCTTTAGAGCTTTCAGGCTGTCGTCAGCTTCTAACGCTGCCTGAAACCCCTGACCAGATGTGGCCAGAATCGACGAGACTGTCACATCTTCGGTCAGTACCCCGGGACCTGTGTCCTGGCCTCCACCTGACTCGGCTGCCACTTGGTCAGAAGGGGAAGAGCTATCGGACCTCCGGGAGGCCCCTTGGCTTCCAGCACTCCCACTGCGGGTGACAGCGGCCACAGCCGCTGCGACCGTGGGTCGTGCCTGCTCCTCCTCCGTTCCTGACCAAGTCGCCGGTTCAGGCAGACCTACCTGGCTTCCTGACACCCCGGTTGTGGGGGAACCATGCACCGAGATCTTACCTGGGAGCACTTCCGCTCCTGGACCGGCCCCAATCTCACCTGCCTGTTCCCCTCCTGCAGCAACAGAACCCCGCTGTGAAATCTCTGGGGACCCCACATTTGCTGTGGTAGCCCCCACCCCACACACTGGTCCTCCCCCTGCAGCACCCTGCTCTCTGCTTATCCCTGCAGAGGGCAACAGATCCCAGCTCACAGGCTGGTTACTTGTAGAGGCATTGTCACACCTTTCTCTGACCCCCTCCCCTGTCACAGCTGCAGCTGCGTGTGTGTCTATGGTGTCTGTGCAAGCAGAAATATCAGAGTTCACTCCCTCCTCCCTTACATCATTCATAGATAACACATTAACATTGTCCGGAGGCATGTCAGTACGGGCTGAAGGTTCAGCCCTTGGTTGGGGCCCAAACTGGGAGGTTATCTGCCCCAAATCTGTCCCAAGTAGCACGTTTGCAGGGATCCGATCAGTTACCCCCACCTCCCTCACCCCCCGCCCTGCGCCCCAGTCCACAAAAATGTCAGCAACAGGCAGCGCCGGGTCAATGCCTCCAATCCCGGAGACAGCGAGGGTTTTTCCAGGGATCAAGTCTTGGGGGGATACCATCTCAGGCCGCACCAGAGTCACCTCCGAGGCGCTGTCTCGCAGTCCTATGGTCACAGACCGGCCGACGGTGACAGGTTGGAAGCTGTCCAGGGACCTACCACCACCCCCACCCACACAATACACCTTGGGCGGCCCTTGGGACGGGGACGGAGCCGGGGCCTTGGGACGCTGAGGGCACATGGCCTTGAAGTGTCCAGGTAGGTTGCACTGGTGGCACCGTCTTGGCTCTGCCACGGGCCTGGAGAGGGGAGTTGAGGGGGACACCCCCTGCAGTCTAGGGGCAGGTGGGGCAGTCGCAGAATTCATCTTACCCCCTCTCCAGGTGCTGCTGGTGGCCGCTCTCCTGGCCTCAGGGGCCCGGTTGTTGGTGTAGTCATCGGCAAGGGCAGCTGTAGCCGTGGACCCCTTTGGCTTCTGGTCTCGGATGAACTGGCGGAGATCCTCAGGGCAGTTCCACAAGAGTTGCTCCGTGATGAACAAGTCCAGGATCTCCGGTCCGGTGGAAAGCTGCAGGCCTTGGGTCCAGTGGTCGGCAGCTCGGGCAAGTGCCCGCCGGTGGTCAGCCCAGGAGTCCTTTGGTCCCTTCTGTAGGCTCCGGAACTTCTTGCGGTAGGACTCTGGAGTGAGGTTGTACTGTTGGATCAGGGCCCGCTTGATGGTGTCGTAGCCCTGATCTGCCTCAGCAGGCAAGTCCCCAAGGACATCTAGGGCCTTACCCCTTAAACGGGGGGTCAGGTATTTGGCCCACTGGTCCTTGTCCAGATGGTGCTGCAAGCAAGTCCGTTCAAAAGCAGTCAAGAAAGAGTCCAAGTCTCCATCCTTCTCCAGCACTGGGAAGTCCTCAACACGGACCTTTGGAAGTTTGGTGTCTGGAAGGTCACGGGTGGCTGATGAGGGCCGGAGCTGAGCTAGCTGCAGCTGGTAGTTACGCTCTGCCTGGCGCTCTTCACGCGCTGCTTGCCGCTCACGCTCGGCCATGAGTTCCTTGTAGCCCTCCCGGTCTCCAGCCTGGCGTAGGGCCATAGCCATTTGAAGAAGGCTATCCGAGCCTCCCAGGCTCGGTGGAATGGCACGTGGTGATCTGCGGCCCGCTGCGGAGCCTGGTGATTCACTGTCCATTGCAGAGCGGAGGGCTGGCATCTGGCTCGTTGAGGAACCTTGGGCGAGCTCCTCCTCATCTTGTCCAGCAGTGCCCGGTTGTGCAATGTCCTCGGCAGAACGGTTTTCTGGCGTCGAGCTCCTGGAGGGCTCGTGGACAACCTCCTCATCGTCTCTGGCCTGAGCATCGGCCATTCCTTTGGCTTTGCTCCTGGTGCTATCAGCCATTGTTGCAGACTTTGGTCACTGACACAGAACTGACACCTGATGCCTCCACACACCTTACAGTATCTGCACTCTGACACTCTAGTGTTGAGCTAGTCTGAAGACCCCAGCAGCCACAGCTGCTGCAGGCAGTCTTTAGTGTCTGGGAGTATGGGTCTCACACTCACACACACTATTATCTCGATCCCACCGCTTGCCACCAATATGTCACAAACCACCGGGGGGGTCACTCAGAAATCCCCCGCGCTGGCTACCAGTACGTCACAATCGGGGGGTAACAAGTGGGGGTCACCCCTCCTTTATACCTCCCGACCGACAGACAGAGCACGTGACGCGCTCTCTAGCGCCCCTCTTATAGTCAGGCCAATTATGGAATTGCCCGACCATAAGCAAGGAGGCCGCTATACTACTTATGCCGATTATTGAAGGGTCCCCGGTGAGAGTAGGGTATATATTCCCCCGACCTCCGCGGGCGGAATATATAAAACCTCCCCGAATCTCACTGGCCTCCCCACAATAATCCTTGGCACAATTCGCTGCCACCAACCGATTTACGGTAACTATTAGCCGAACACACAGACGTGGGATTCAAGATCGAGATAACAGAACAGCCCAAGATTAATTATATAATTTAATCGCCTAAAGCACACTAGAAACTACAATATATACAATAGGGAATCTACAGAATATACAGTTATGTCAGAGTACAGTTACAGATAAAGCATGGTTTACAAACAGGTATGCAAATTCAATCAGTTACCTTGTGCGTCTGGCCACAGGGGGGCGCTGTAGACCAGGTTTCTAGGAACTCCCACAGATGTTTCCTGCACGTGCCCCCAGCGAGAAGAACCTTGGAAAATGGCCGAAGCAGGGTTATCAACCTGGGCAAATCCAGGTCTCCTCCTACCTTAGTGACCTCACAGGGAAGCACTGCCACTCCCCCTGCATGGATCAGAATTATCCAGAAAAGGGGATTTTGGCCATAACTGTGCCTGGGAGCGTCGTAGACGGACGCCAATGCTCTCATTGTGACAGTTATGAATTTAGCTGCAGAACGAGGGGACTCATGACCTGTCTACGAGTTCCCATATGGCTGATATCACGTTTGGTGTGTTTCCCAATGTCCTACTTCCATAAAAAGGGTGTGCCAGCATCGTCCACATGCGGAGACACCATTGTTATGGTTGCCATATTTATCGGAGATATGGCTTGCGAGATATGAACCATTTTTTACTGGAGTCGTTCTGTCTGGCTACTTCCAAGCCTTGCTAATGAGATACAACTCTTGTTACAGGGTGACGGCAGGGAGTCATCCTGGATCCATTGTCCTCACATCATCTCATCTCCATATCAGAGGAGATGGCCATGAGTTGTGTAAGTGGAATGTGACACCTTCCAGATGCTGTACATTTGGAACAAGAAGGGAGGGGGGCACTGCCAGGGAGTGATGAGAGCAATTATGACTTCTCGTCATAATTCCTCTTCATATCCCAGGCTTTACCTCACAACAGGTGTGGGAGATACCGCTCCCAGTCACGCCCATGGGAGTCGACCAACATCTTAAGCATCTGCTTTAAGGTGCCATTGAACCGCTCGCACAGGCCATTAGTCTGTGGATGGTACGGGCTGGCCACCAGATGTCGCACCTGGACTTGCTTACAGAGGGCCTCCATCAGCTGGGACATGAATTGGGTCCCCCGGTCAGTGAGCATTTCCTGGGGAAAACCCACTCGGGAGAAAATCTCCAGCAATGCGGTGGCCACCTTGTCAGCCCGAATGGACGACAAGGCCACTGCTTCTGGGTACCGGGTGGCATAGTCCACTACCGTCAGTAGGAAGCGTTTCCCGGAGCTGCTGGGGATGGCCAGCGGGCCGACCAGATCCACAGCCACCCTCCTGAAAGGCTCATCGATGATGGGCAGAGATACCAGTGGGGCTTTGGGGCGTGGCCCCGCCTTCCCCACTCTCTGACAGGTTTCACACGAACGGCAGTAGGCAGCCACATCGGCCCCCATTTTTGGCCAGTAGAAATGCTGGTTCAACCTGGCCTTGGTCTTAGCGATCCCTAGGTGTCCGGCCATCGGAATCTCATGTGCGATCCGCAACAACTCCGTCCGGAACGGATAGGGTACCACCAACTGTCGGTCCCTGGGCCACGCCTCCGGTGAACCCTGCTGGACCGTGGCCCGGTACAGCCGTCCTTGGTCCCAGACCACTCGCTCCGGGTCCGAGTCCGAGGGAGGCTGTGCCGCCTGCTCCTTAAGAGCTTTCAGGCTGTCGTCAGCTTCTAACGCTGCCTGAAACCCCTGACTAGATGTGGCCAGAATCGACGAGACTGTCACATCTTCAGTCAGTACCCCGGGACCTGTGTCCTGGCCTCCACCTGACTCGGCTGCCACTTGGTCAGAAGGGGAAGAGCTATCGGACCTCCGGGAGGCCCCTTGGCTTCCAGCACTCCCACTGCGGGTGACAGCGGCCACAGCCGCTGCGACCGTGGGTCGTGCCTGCTCCTCCTCCGTTCCTGACCAAGTCGCCGGTTCAGGCAGACCTACCTGGCTTCCTGACACCCCGGTTGTGGGGGAACCATGCACCGAGATCTTACCTGGGAGCACTTCCGCTCCTGGACCGGCCCCAATCTCACCTGCCTGTTCCCCTCCTGCAGCAACAGAACCCCGCTGTGAAATCTCTGGGGACCCCACATTTGCTGTGGTAGCCCCCACCCCACACACTGGTCCTCCCCCTGCAGCACCCTGCTCCCTGCTTATCCCTTCAGAGGGCAACAGATCCCAGCTCACAGGCTGATTACTTGTAGAGGCATTGTCACACCTTTCTCTGACCCCCTCCCCTGTCACAGCTGCAGCTGAGTGTGTGTCTATGGTGTCTATGCAAGCAGAAATATCAGAGTTCACTCCCTCCTCCCTTACATCATTCATAGATAACACATTAACATTGTCCGGAGGCATGTCAGTACGGGCTGAAGGTTCAGCCCTTGGTTGGGGCCCAAACTGGGAGGTTATCTGCCCCAAATCTGTCCCAAGTAGCACGTTTGCAGGGATCCGATCAGTTACCCCCACCTCCCTCACCCCCCGCCCTGCGCCCCAGTCCACAAAAATGTCAGCAACAGGCAGCGCCGGGTCAATGCCTCCAATCCCGGAGACAGCGAGGGTTTTTCCAGGGATCAAGTCTTGGGGGGACACCATCTCAGGCCGCACCAGAGTCACCTCCGAGGCGCTGTCTCGCAGTCCTATGGTCACAGACCGGCCGACGGTGACAGGTTGGAAGCTGTCCAGGGACCTACCACCACCCCCACCCACACAATACACCTTGGGCGGCCCTTGGGACGGGGACGGAGCCGGGGCCTTGGGACGCTGAGGGCACATGGCCTTGAAGTGTCCAGGTAGGTTGCACTGGTGGCACCGTCTTGGCTCTGCCACGGGCCTGGAGAGGGGAGTTGAGGGGGACACCCCCTGCAGTCTAGGGGCAGGTGGGGCAGTCGCAGAATTCATCTTACCCCCTCTCCAGGTGCTGCTGGTGGCCGCTCTCCTGGCCTCAGGGGCCCGGTTGTTGGTGTAGTCATCGGCAAGGGCAGCTGTAGCCGTGGACCCCTTTGGCTTCTGGTCTCGGATGAACTGGCGGAGATCCTCAGGGCAGTTCCACAAGAGTTGCTCCGTGATGAACAAGTCCAGGATCTCCGGTCCGGTGGAAAGCTGCAGGCCTTGGGTCCAGTGGTCGGCAGCTCGGGCAAGTGCCCGCCGGTGGTCAGCCCAGGAGTCCTTTGGTCCCTTCTGTAGGCTCCGGAACTTCTTGCGGTAGGACTCTGGAGTGAGGTTGTACTGTTGGATCAGGGCCCGCTTGATGGTGTCGTAGCCCTGATCTGCCTCAGCAGGCAAGTCACCAAGGATATCCAGGGCCTTACCCCTTAAACGGGGGGTCAGGTATTTGGCCCACTGGTCCTTGTCCAGATGGTGCTGCAAGCAAGTCCGTTCAAAAGCAGTCAAGAAAGAGTCCAAGTCTCCATCCTTCTCCAGCACTGGGAAGTCCTCAACACGGACCTTTGGAAGTTTGGTGTCTCGAAGGTCACATGTGGCTGATGAGGGCCGGAGCTGAGCTAGCTGCAGCTGGTAGTCACGGTCTGCCTGTCGCTCTCGCTCTTCACGCGCTGCCTGCCGCTCTCGCTCCGCAGCCTCACGCTCTGCGTGCCGCTCCGCAGCCTCAGCGTCACGCGCTGCCTGCCGCTCTGCCCTGCGCTCTGCCAGGAGTTCCTTGTAGCCCTTCTGGTCTCCAGCCTGGAGAAGGGCCATAGCCATTTGAAGAAGGCTATCCGAGCCTCCCAGGCTCGGTGGAATGGCACGTGGTGATCTGCGGCACGCTGCAGAGCTAGGCGATTCACTGTCCCTTTCAGAGCGGAGGGCTGGCATCTGGCTCGTTGAGGAACCTTGGGTGAGCTCCTCCTCATCTTGTCCAGCAGTGCCAGGTTGCGCAATGTCCTCGGCAGAACGGTTTTCTGGCGTCGAGCTCCTGGAGGACTCGTGGGCAACCTCCTCATTGCTGTCCACAGCACCGTCCTCCCTCTCTTCGGCTCCTGCCTTAGCATTGGCCAGTTGCATAGCTCTGCTCCTGGTGCCATCAGCCATTCTTGCAGACTTTTGCTCACTGACACAGAACTGACACCTGATGCCTCCACACACCTTACAGTATCTGCACTCTGACACTCTAGTGTTGAGCTAGTCTGAAGACCCCAGCAGCCACAGCTGCTGCAGGCAGTCTTTAGTGTCTGGGAGTATGGGTCTCACACTCACACACACTATTATCTCGATCCCACCGCTATGCCACCAATATGTCACAAACCACCGGGGGGGTCACTCAGAAATCCCCCGCGCTGGCTACCAGTACGTCACAATCGGGGGGTAACAAGTGGGGGTCACCCCTCCTTTATACCTCCCGACCGACAGACAGAGCACGTGACGCGCTCTCTAGCGCCCCTCTTATAGTCAGGCCAATTATGGAATTGCCCGACAATAAGCAAGGAGGCCGCTATACTACTTATGCCGATTATTGAAGGGTCCCCGGTGAGAGTAGGGTATATATTCCCCCGACCTCCGCGGGCGGAATATATAATATCTTCCCGAATCTCACTGGCCTCCCCACAATAATCCTTGGCACAACTCGCTGCCACCAACCGCTTCACGGTAACTATTAGCCGAACACACAGACGTGGGATTCAAGATCGAGATAACAGAACAGCCCAAGATTAATTATATAATTTAATCAGCCTAAAGCACACTAGAAACTACAATATATACAATAGGGAATCTACAGAATATACAGTTATGTCAGAGTACAGTTACAATCAAAGCATGGGTTACAAACAGGCATACACAGTTCCAGCAGTTACCTTGTTGCGTCTGGCCACAGGGGGGCGCTGTAGACCAGGTTTCCAGGAACTCCCTCACAGGTCTTTCCCAACCAGGCCCCCGAGCAGAAGAACACTGGAAAATGGCCGAAGTAGGGTTATCAACCTGGGCAATCCAGGTCCCCTCCTACCTTAGTGACCTCACAGGGAAGCACTGCCACTCCCCCTGCATGGATCAGAATTATCCAGCAAAGGGGATATTGGCCATAACTTTGCCTGGGAGCGTCGTAGGCGGACGCCAATGCTCTCATTGTGACAGTTATGAATTTAGCTACAGAACGAGGGGACTCATGACCTGTCTGCCAGTTCCCCATTGGCTGATATCACGCCTGGGGCATTTCCCAATGTCCTGCTCCCATAAAAAGGGGGTGCCGGCATCGTCCACATGCGGAGACACCATTTTTATGGTTGCCGTATTTATCGGAAATATGGCTTGCGAGATATGAACCATTTTTTACTGGAGTCGTTCTGTCTGGCTATTTCCATAGCCTTGCTAACTAGCTAGCAGCTCCTACTACAGGGTGACGGCAGGGAGTCATCCTGTGTCCATTGTCCTAAAGCCACCTCATTTCCATATCACAGGACATGGCCATGGGATTTGTTGCTAAACCAGTTGTGTGAAGGAAAGGGGGGGTGACACCAGGAGAGGGCTTCCTGACATACTTGAATATCATGATTTATCGTCATATCTCCGGATTTACCTCACAGCGACGCTCGAGGACAGGGAAAGAGGGCGACGCTCGAGGACAGGGAAAGAGGGCGACGCTCGAGGACAGGGAAAGAGGGCGACGCTCGAGGACAGGGAAAGAGGGCGACGCTCGAGGACAGGGAAAGAGGGCGACGCTCGAGGACAGGGAAAGAGGGCGACGCTCGAGGACAGGGAAAGAGGGCGACGCTCGAGGACAGGGAAAGAGGGCGACGCTCGAGGACAGGGAAAGAGGGCGACGCTCGAGGACAGGGAAAGAGGGCGACGCTCGAGGACAGGGAAAGAGGGCGACGCTCGAGGACAGGGAAAGAGGGCGACGCTCGAGGACAGGGAAAGAGGGCGACGCTCGAGGACAGGGAAAGAGGGCGACGCTCGAGGACAGGGAAAGAGGGCGACGCTCGAGGACAGGGAAAGAGGGCGACGCTCGAGGACAGGGAAAGAGGGCGACGCTCGAGGACAGGGAAAGCGGGCGACGCTCGAGGACAGGGAAAGCGGGCGACGCTCGAGGACAGGGAAAGAGGGCGACGCTCGAGGACAGGGAAAGAGGGCGACGCTCGAGGACAGGGAAAGAGGGCGACGCTCGAGGACAGGGAAAGAGGGCGACGCTCGAGGACAGGGAAAGAGGGCGACGCTCGAGGACAGGGAAAGAGGGCGACGCTCGAGGACAGGGAAAGAGGGCGACGCTCGAGGACAGGGAAAGAGGGCGACGCTCGAGGACAGGGAAAGAGGGCGACGCTCGAGGACAGGGAAAGAGGGCGACGCTCGAGGACAGGGAAAGAGGGCGACGCTCGAGGACAGGGAAAGAGGGCGACACGCTCGAGGACAGGGAAAGAGGGCGACGCTCGAGGACAGGGAAGAAGGGAATTTTGTTACTTACCGTAAATTCCTTTTCTTCTAGCTCCAATTGGGAGACCCAGACAATTGGGTGTATAGCTACTGCCTCCGCAGGCCACACAAAGCATTACACTAAAAAGTGTAAGGCCCCTCCCCTTCTGGCTATACACCCCCCGTGGGATCACGGGCTGCTCAGTTTTAGTGCTAAAGCAAGAAGGAGGAAAGCCAATAACTGGTTTAAACAAATTCACTCCGAATAACATCGGAGAACTGAAAACCGTTCAACATGAACAACATGTATACCCGCAAAAAAACCAAAAATCCCGAAGGACAACAGGGCGGGTGCTGGGTCTCCCAATTGGAGCTAGAAGAAAAGGAATTTACGGTAAGTAACAAAATTCCCTTCTTCTTTGTCGCTCCTAATTGGGAGACCCAGACAATTGGGACGTCCAAAAGCTGTCCCTGGGTGGGTAACTTAATACCTCATGTTAGAGCTGCAAAACAGCTCTCCGTTACGAGGAGGCAACTGCCGTCTGCAGGACTCCTCTACCTAGGCCGGCGTTCGCCGAAGCGTAGGCATGCACCTGATAATGTATGGTGAAAGTGTGCAGACTCTACCAGGTAGCTGCCTGGCACATCTGTTGAGCCGTAGCCTGGTGACGTAATGCCCAGGACGTACCCACGGCTCTGGTTGAATGGGCGTTCAGCCGTGATGGAACCGGAAGCCTAGCAGAACGGTAGGCTTCAAGAATTGGTTCTTTGATCTATCGAGCCAGGGTGGATTTGGAAGCCTGCGACCCTTTGCGCTTACCAGCGACAAGGACAAAGAGTGTATCCGAGCGGCGCAAAGGCGCCGTGCGGGAAATGTAGATTCTGAGTGGTCTCACTAGATCTAACAAATGTAAGTCCTTTTCATACTGATGAACCGGATGAGGACAAAAGGAAGGTAAGGAGATATCCTGATTAATATGAAACGAGGATACTACCTTAGGGAGAAACTCCTAAATGAGGCGCAACACTACCTTGTCCTGGTGGAACACCAGGAAGGGAGCCTTGGATGACAGTGCTGCTAGCTCAGACACTGTCCGAAGAGACGTGATCGCTACCAGAAAGGCCACTTTCTGAGATAGTCGAGAAGGTGAAACATTCGTCAGAGGCTCGAAAGGCGGCTTCTGGAGAGCAAGTAGTACCCTGTTCAGATCCCATGGATCTAACGGCCGCTTGTACGGGGGGACGATATGACAAACCCCCTGCAGGAACGTGCGTACCTGAGGAAGTCGTGCTAGACGCCTCTGAAAAAAACACCAATAGCGCCAAGCCTTGCCCTTTAAGGGAGCCGAGCGACAAGCCCTTTTCCAACCGAAATTGCAGGAAGGAAAGAAGAGTAGGCAATGCCAATGGCCCGGGGACACTCCTTGTACAGAGCACCAGTATAAGAAAATCTTCCACGTCCGTGGTAGATCTTAGCAGACGTGGGCTTCCTAGCCTGACTCATAGTGGCAACGACCCCTTGAGATAATCCTGAGGACACTAGGATCCAGGACTCAATGGCCACACAGTAGGTTCAGGGCCGTAGAATTCAGATGGAAAAAACGGCCCTTGGGACAGTAAGTCTGGCCGGTCTGGTAGTGCCCACGGTTGACCGACCGTGAGATGCCTGTCGCCAGAGCTCTTTGATCGCAATGAAAATCGGGACCTTGCTATTGTGCCGATTCTTGACACCCGTCCGGGTGCAGAGACCATTCTGCTGCGTCCACGCCCTGGTAACTGCGGATATGGTGTATGCTCTGTCTGCCACCCACAGCAGAATCCGGCGAACTTCCTGGAAGTCTCGCCGACTGCGTAGTCCGCCTTGGTGGTTGATGTATGCCACCGCTGTGGATTGTCCGACTGAATTCGGATCTGTTTGCTTTCCAGCCACTGCAGGAAGGCTTGTAGAGCAATATACACTGCCCAGAGCTCCAGACAATTGATCTGAAGAGTGGACTCCTCTGAAAAGAGTTCTTGATCGTCTGAGAAAGAGGGACGTTCCTGTGTAGGGACGTCGACTACTCCTCCCATTAGCGAAGAATGTTCCATTGAAGTGGACGCAGATGAAACTGCGTGAAAGGGACTGTCACAAACCACCGGGGGGGGGTCACTCAGAAATCCCCCGCGCTGGCTACCAGTACGTCACAATCGGGGGGTAACAAGTGGGGGTCACCCCTCCTTTATACCTCCCGACCGACAGACAGAGCACGTGACGCGCTCTCTAGCGCCCCTCTTATAGTCAGGCCAATTATGGAATTGCCCGACAATAAGCAAGGAGGCCGCTATACTACTTATGCCGATTATTGAAGGGTCCCCGGTGAGAGTAAGGTATATATTCCCCCGACCTCCGCGGGCGGAATATATAAAATCTCCCCGAATCTCACTGGCCTCCCCACAATAATCCTTGGCACAATTCGCTGCCACCAACCGATTTACGGTAACTATTAGCCGAACACACAGACGTGGGATTCAAGATCGAGATAACAGAACAGCCCAAGATTAATTATATAATTTAATCAGCCTAAAGCCACACTAGAACTACAATATATACAATAGGGAATCTACAGAATATACATATGTCAGAGTACAGTTACAATCAAAGCATGGGTTACAAACAGGCATACACAGTTCCAGCAGTTACCTTGTTGCGTCTGGCCACAGGGGGGCGCTGTACCCAGGTTTCTAGGATCCTTCCCACAGATGTTTCCTACACGTGCCCCCAGCGAAAAGAACACTGGAAAATGGCCGAAGTAGGGTTATCAACCTGGGCAAATCCAGGTCCCCTCCTACCTTAGTGACCTCAGAGGGAGCACTGCTCCACCCCTGGCTTGAGTTATGGACAATCCACAACATGGAATGAAGGGAATTTTGTTACTTACCGTAAATTCCTTTTCTTCTAGCTCTTATTGGGAGACCCAGACGATTGGGGTATAGCTACTGCCCTCTGGAGGCCACACAAAGCACTACATTAAAAGTGCAAGGCCCCTCCCCCTCTGGCTATACCCCCCCCGTGGTATCACGGGTTCTCCAGTTTTAGTGCCAAAGCAAGAAGGAGGAAGCCAATAACTGGTTTAAACAAATTAACTCCGAATAACATCGGAGAACTGAAAAACCGTTCAACATGAACAACATGTGTACCCGCAAACAACAAAAAAACATCCCGAAGGACAACAGGGCGGGTGCTGGGTCTCCCAATAAGAGCTAGAAGAAAAGGAATTTACGGTAAGTAACAAAATTCCCTTCTTCTTCAGCGCTCTATTGGGAGACCCAGACGATTGGGACGTCCAAAAGCTGTCCCTGGGTGGGTAAATAAATACCTCATGTTAGAGCTGCAAAACAGCCCTCCCCTATGGGGGTGTCACTGCCGCCTGCAGGACTCTTCTACCTAAGCTGGCATCCGCCGAAGCATAGGTATGCACCTGATAATGCTTGGTGAAAGTGTGCAGACTGGACCAGGTAGCTGCCTGGCACACCTGTTGAGCCGAAGCCTGGTGACGTAATGCCCAGGACGCACCCACGGCTCTGGTTGAGTGGGCTTTTAGCCCTGAAGGAACCGGAAGCCCCGCAGAACGGTAGGCCTCTAGAATTGGTTCTTTGATCCATCGAGCCAGGGTGGCTTTAGAAGCCTGCAACCCCTTGCGCGGACCAGCGACAAGGACGAAAAGTGCATCGGCACGGCGTATGGGCGCCGTGCGGGAAATGTAGATTCTGAGTGCTCTCACCAGATCTAGCAAACGTAAGTCCTTTTCATACCGGTGAACCGGATGAGGGCAAAAAGAAGGCAAGGAAATATCCTGATTAAGATGAAAAGAGGATACGACCTTAGGAAGAAACTCCGGAATGGGGCGCAGCACAACCTTGTCCTGGTGGAACACCAGGAAGGGAGCCTTGGATGACAGAGCTGCCAGCTCAGACACACGCCGAAGCGATGTGATCGCAACAAGAAACGCCACTTTCTGCGACAGCCGAGAAAAGGAAACTTCCTTCAGAGGCTCGAAGGGCGGCTTCTGGAGAGCAACTAGTACCCTGTTCAGATCCCATGGATCTAACGGTCGCTTGTACGGGGGCACAATATGACAGACCCCCTGCAGGAACGTGCGCACCTTAGGAAGACGTGCTAGACGCTTCTGAAAAAACACGGATAGTGCCGAAACTTGCCCTTTAAGGGAGCTGAGCGACAAGCCCTTTTCTAACCCCGATTGCAGGAAGGAAAGAAACTTGGGTAATGCAAATGGCCAGGGAGACACTCCCTGGGCCGAGCACCAGGATAAGAAAATCTTCCACGTTCTGTGGTAGATCTTAGCAGAATTCGACTTTCTAGCTTGTCTCATTGTGGCAACCACTCCTTGAGATAATCCTGCAGATGCTAGGATCCAGGACTCAATGGCCACACAGTCAGGTTCAGGGCCGCAGAATTCTGATGGAAAAACGGCCCTTGGGACAGTAAGTCTGGTCGGTCTGGCAGTGACCACGGTCGACCGATCGTGAGATGCCACAGATCCGGATACCACGACCTCCTCGGCCAGTTTGGAGCGACGAGTATGATGCGGCTGCACTCGGATCTGATCTTGCGTAGCACTCTGGGCAAGAGCGCCAGAGGCGGAAACACGTAAGGGAGCTGAAACTGCGACCAATCTTGAACCAAGGCGTCTGCCGCCAGAGCTCTTTGATCGCGCGACCTCGCCATGAATGCCGGGACCTTGTTGTTGTGCCGGGATGCCATTAGGTCGACGTCCGGCACTCCCCAGCGGCGACAGATTTCCTGAAACACGTCCGGGTGAAGGGACCATTCCCCTGCGTCCATGCCCTGGCGACTGAGGAAGTCTGCTTCCCAGTTTTCTACGCCTGGGATGTGAACCGCGGATATGGTGGATGCTCTGTCCTCCACCCACATTAGAATGCGCCGGACTTCTTGGAAGGCTTGCCGACTGCGCGTCCCTCCTTGGTGGTTGATGTATGCCACCGCTGTGGAGTTGTCCGATTGGATTCGGATCTGCTTTCCTTCCAGCCACTGCTGGAAGGCTAGTAGGGCAAGATACACTGCTCTGATTTCCAGAACATTGATCTGAAGGGTGGACTCCTGCGGAGTCCACGTCCCCTGAGCCCTGTGGTGGAGAAACACTGCTCCCCACCCCGACAGACTCGCATCTGTCGTAACTACTGCCCAGGATGGGGGCAGGAAGGATCTTCCCTGAGATAATGAGGTGGGAAGGAGCCACCATTGTAGAGAGTCCTTGGTCGTCTGGGAAAGCGAGACTTTCCTGTCCAGGGACGTTGACTTCCCGTCCCATTGGCGGAGAATGTCCCATTGAAGTGGGCGCAGATGAAACTGCGCAAAGGGAACTGCTTCCATGGCTGCCACCATCTTCCCTAGGAAATGCATGAGACGCCGCAAGGGATGCAACTGGCCCTGCAGGAGAGATTGCACCCCTGTCTGTAGTGACCGCTGCTTGTTCAGCGGCAGCTTCACTATCGCTGCTAGAGTATGAAACTCCATGCCAAGATACGTTAGTGATTGAGTCGGTGATAGGATCGACTTTGGAAAGTTGATGATCCATCCGAAAGACTGTAGAGTCTCCAGCGTAGCATTCAGGCTGTGCTGACATGCCTCCTGAGAGGGAGCTTTGACCAATAAATCGTCTAGGTAAGGGATCACCGAGTGTCCCTGAGAGTGCAAGACTGCTACCACCGCCGCCATGACCTTGGTGAAGACCCGTGGGGCTGTCGCCAGACCAAATGGCAGAGCTACGAACTGAAAATGGTCGTCTCCTATCACAAAACGTAGAAAACGTTGATGTTCTGTAGCAATTGGCACGTGGAGATAAGCATCTTTGATGTCTATTGAGGCAAGGAAGTCTCCTCTGGACATTGAGGCAATGACAGAGCGGAGGGTTTCCATCCGGAACCTCCTGGCGTGCACATGTTTGTTGAGCCGTTTTAGGTCCAGAACAGGACGGAACGAGCCGTCCTTTTTTGGAACCACAAAGAGATTGGAGTAAAACCCTTGCCCTTGTTCCTGAGGAGGGACTGGGATCACCACTCCTTCCGCTTTTAGGGAATCCACCGCCTGCAGCAGAGCAGCTGCTCGGTCTGGATGTGGGGAGGTTCTGAAGAACCGAGCTGGAGGACGAGAATTGAACTCGATTCTGTACCCGCGAGACAAAATGTCCGTCACCCACCGGTCTTTGACCTGTGACATCCAAATGCCGGAAAAGCGGGAGAGCCTGCCCCCGACCGGCGATGCGGAGGGGGGGGGCTGGAAGTCATGAGGTAGCCGCTTTGGAAGCGGTACCTCCATTTGCTTTCTTGGGGCGTGTGTGAGTCCGCCACGAATCTGAGTTTCTTTGCGTCCTCTGAGTCCCTTTGGACGAGGTAAATGGTGTCTTGCCCGAACCTCGAAAGGACTGAAACCTCTGCTGCCACTTTTTCTGCTGAGGTTTGGATGTTCTGGGTTGTGGTAAAGAGGAGTCTTTACCCTTGGACTGCTTAATGATGTCAGCCAATGGCTCGCCAAACAGTCTATCTCTAGACAAAGGCAAACTGGTTAAACATTTTTTGGAACCAGCATCTGCTTTCCAGTCCTTTAACCACAAGGCTCTGCGCAAAACTACCGAATTGGCGGACGCCATTGAGGTGCGACTGGTAGATTCTAGGACCGCATTGATAGCGTAAGACGCAAACGCCGACATCTGCGTGGTAAGGTGCGCCACTTGCGGCACTGCTGGATGCATGATAGCATCCACTTTTGCTAAGCCAGCTGAAATAGCCTGGAGTGCCCATACGGCTGCGAATGCCGGAGCAAACGACGCGCCGATAGCTTCATAGACAGATTTTAACCAAAGGTCCATCTGTCTGTCATTGGCATCTTTAAGTGAAGCGCCATCCTCCACTGCAACTATGGATCTAGCTGCAAGTTTGGAAATCGGGGGGTCTACCTTTGGACACTGTGTCCAGCGCTTGACCACCTCAGGGGGGAAAGGGAAACGCGTATCTTTAGATCGTTTAGAGAAACGCCTTTCTGGGTGAGCGTCGTGCTTCTGGATTGATTCTCTGAAGTCAGAGTGATCTAACAAAGCACTCAATTTACGCTTGGGATAAAGGAAACGAAACTTCTCCTGCTCCGCCGCCGCCTCTTCTGCTGAAGGGGCTGGGGGAGAAATATCCAACAGCCTATTGATGGCTGAGATAAGGTCGTTTACCATGGCATCCCCATCAGGGGTATCCAGGTTGAGAGGGGTTCCAGGAATGGATTCCTGATCACTCTCATCAGACACATCACAGGGAGACTGATTGCGCTGAGACCCTGAGCAGTGTGACGACGTCGAGGGTCTTTCCCAGCGAGCTCGCTTAGGGTGGCTGGGGCCATCATCTGAGTCATAATCCTTGGCCTGTGAAGCCGGGGACCCCCCTGTGGGCTGGATACATTCCAAGTAAGGGGGACCTGAGGACAGAGGCCTCGCCGTGCCTAGAGACTGAGCCCCATGCATAGATTGCAAGGTTTCAAGGATTTTTGCCATAGACACAGACATATTATCTGCAAAAACTGCAAAGTCTGTCCCTGTCACCGGGGCAGAACTTACAAGCGTCTCAGCCTGGGTCGCTACCTCTCCTGACTCCGGCTGGCGAAGCAGCACCGGGTCGGAGCATTGCACACAATGGGGGTCATCGGAGCCTGCTGGTAGATTAGCCCCACATGCAGCACACGCAGTATACACAGCCCTTTTTGCCTTGGCCGCCTTGCGTTTTGAGGATGACATGTTGCTGCTTCCACAGAGCGATCTGGGATATGCAGCCAGAAGCGCACCTCACAGTGCAAGAAATACAATATCTATATATCTGTACCCAGTACACTGATACACAGTGAGGCACTAGAGGGACCAGCACAGAAAAATCGCTTACCGCCCGCTTAAAAAGCGGGTGTGTGGTCGCCAGATAGCCCCTAGTCCAGGTCTCCCAGAGCCTTGCGTCCTTCCTCCAGCCAGGCATGCATGTAATGGCTGCCGGCGTCTCGAGAGAGGAAGGGGGGCGGGCCCTGGGCGTTCCTGGCCAAGAGCGGGAAGCCTGCTTCCCTCTGTGCCAAGTGAGAGGGCTGGAGCATGTAAATCAGGCTCCAGCCCTCGTCGCTGCTAGCGAACAGCGTCTCTCCCCTACCCTGAATGACAGGGTGGGGGCGGGAACGAATCGGAGCTGCCGGCGTCCTAGGCCCAAAAAGCCGGGGACTAAATTTATAACCGCCGCCGCCGTAAAAGCGCGGACGGCGGATCCCCGGCGCACCACAAGTCACAGCAGCGCCGCCCGGTCCAGAGGGGGTCGGCGCTGCGTTCCCATACACAAAAAAGTCCCCCAGTAATCTGTAGGGACACCAACTCCACGTTGCGGTCCCCGGCGCACTACAACACCCAGCCAGCCCGGAGTGTGTCTGTGCCTGCCGGGGACACAGAGTACCTGTATGATGCAGGGCCTGTCCCTGATCGTACTCCTGCTCCGTCTCCATCAGGTTCTAATGGGTCTGTGGATGGAGCCCGGCGTCAGAGCTGAGAGGCCGGCAGGATCCCACTTCCACAGAGCCCTACCAGGGGATGTGGAAGGAAAACAGCATGTCAGGCTCCAGCCCTGTACCAGCAATAGGTACCTCAACCTTACAACACCATCCAGGGGTGAGAAGGGAGCATGCTGGGAACACTATATGTGTCCTCTTTTCTTCCATCCGAAACAGTCAGCAGCTACTGCTGACTAAAATCTGTGGAGCTATGCATGGAATGTCTGACCTCCTTCGCACACAAAGCTAAAACTGGAGAACCCGTGATACCACGGGGGGGGTATAGCCAGAGGGGGAGGGGCCTTGCACTTTTAATGTAGTGCTTTGTGTGGCCTCCAGAGGGCAGTAGCTATACCCCAATCGTCTGGGTCTCCCAATAGAGCGCTGAAGAAATGGGCCATAACTTTGCCTGGGAGCGTCGTAGGCGGACGCCAATGCTCTCATTGTGACAGTTATGAATTTAGCTACAGAACGAGGGGACTCATGACCTGTCTGCCAGTTCCCCATTGGCTGATATCACGCCTGGGGCATTTCCCAATGTCCTGCTCCCATAAAAAGGGTGTGCCGGCATCGTCCGCATGCGGAGACACCATTTTTATGGTTGCCATATTTATCGGAAATATGGCTTGCGAGATATGAACCATTTTTTACTGGAGTCGTTCTGTCTGGCTATTTCCATAGCCTTGCTAACTAGCTAGCAGCTCCTACTACAGGGTGACGGCAGGGAGTCATCCTGTGTCCATTGTTCCCACACCACCTCATCTCCATATCACAGGACATGGCCATGGAGGTGTAAGTGGAACACTGAGAACAAGAAGGGAGGGGGCACTGCCAGGGAGTGATGAGGGATTATGACTGGAGTCATAATTCATCTTCATATCCCGGGATTTGCCTCACACCTCCCCCCTTTTGAGGGCGCTAGGGGGCAGCACACTCCGGTGTTCCCCCGTGCGCCCGTCCGCGACCTCTCCTTGTCGGGACAGCCCGTCTGCGTTACCGTGGTCACGGCCCCTTTTGTGGCGAATGGTGAAGTTGTATTGCTGGAGCGCAAGGCTCCATCGCAACAATCGCCCATTCGTCCCAGAGACGGTGTGCAACCAGCTGAGGGGATTGTGGTCCGTCTCCACGATGAAGTGGCGCCCGTATAGATAGGGTTGCAGACGCTGCAGGGCCCACACTATGGCCAGGCACTCCTTCTCCATCGTGGAATAGGCAACTTCCCTTGGTAACAGCTTCCTGCTCAGGTACAAGACTGGGTGCTCTTGGCTCGCAGAGTCCACCTGGCTGAGCACCGCACCGAGGCCGAAGTCACTGGCGTCGGTCTGTACTACAAACGGCCGCGTGAAGTCGGCTGCCTGTAGCACGGGCGGGCTGGACAGGGCGTCCTTTAGGGCCTGGAAGGCTGTCTCGCAGTCCATTGTCCAATCGACTGCAGAGGGCAGCTTCTTCTTGGTGAGGTCCGTCAAGGGCTTTGCCAGGCTACTATAGCGTGGAACAAACCTCCTATAGTACCCGGCGGTCCCCAAGAAGGACATCACCTGCTTCTTGGTCCTGGGGGTGGGCCAGGATGCGATGGCTTCCACTTTCTCAGGCTCGGGCTTCAGTGTTCTCCCACCTACCCGGTGACCGAGGTACTGGACCTCGCTCATGGCCAGCTGACACTTTCCCGGCTTGATGGTCAAACCTGCCCGGTGGATCCGCCTGAGCACCTGTGCTAGATGCTCTAGGTGGTCCTCCCAGGTGGGACTGAAGACGGCAATGTCATCCAGGTACGCGGCCGCGTACCCTTCAAGTCCCTTGAGCAGGGTGTTGACCATCCGCTGGAAAGTGGCAGGGGCATTCCTCATCCCGAATGGCATCACCGTGGACTCGTATAGTCCAAATGGGGTAATAAAGGCAGAGCGTTCCCTGGCCTTGCGAGTCAGGGGGATCTGCCAATATCCCCGGCTCAGGTCCATGATGGTCAGGTACTGAGCCCCGGCCAACTGATCGAGCAGGTCATCGATGCGTGGCATTGGGTACGCATCGGCGACCGTGACAGCATTGAGCCCCCTGTAGTCCACGCAGAACCGAGTGGTTCGGTCCTTCTTAGGGACGAGGACTACAGGCGAGGCCCAAGCGCTGTTGGATGCCTGGATCACCCCCAGCTTCAGCATCTCGTCAATCTCCTGGCGCATGTGTTGCTGCACCTCCAGGGAGACCCGATATGCTGAACGCCGGATCAGGGGATGATCCCCAGTGTCCACGTGATGGACAGCCAAGTCAGTCCTTCCGGGCTGGTTGGTAAACAACCCCCGGAAGGGGTGTAGGGTGGCCCACAGCTGGGACCGTTGGTCCTCCAAGAGCTGGTGGCCAACCTCCACATCCTCAATGGATCCGCCTGCCCTAACCTGGGCTAGCATATCCAAGAGGGTTTCCGCTTCTCCCTCCTCGGGCAGGTTGCACACGGGGAGCGCACATGCCTCCCGCTCATGATGTGCCTTCATCATGTTCACATGGAAGGGCTTCCGCCTTCCACGGGCAGGGTCCAGGGTGACCAGGTACGTCACAGGGTTGAGCTGCTGGTACACGAGGTATGGGCCTTCCCAGGCTGCCTGAAGCTTGTCCTGTGGTACGGGGACCAGTACCCACACCTCTTGACCCACTTGGTAGGTCCTCTCACAAGCGTTCTGGTCGTACCAACGCTTCTGATCGGCCTGGGCTTGAGCCATATTGTCGTGTACCAGTTGCGTCAAGGCCTGCATTTTGTCCCGGAAGCGCATGACATACTCGATAACCGACACTCCAGGGGTGGCCAAATCCCCTTCCCAAGCCTCTTTCACCAGAGCCAGGGGGCCCCGCACACGTCGCCCGTACAGGAGCTCAAACGGTGAGAATCCTGTTGAGGCCTGTGGAACCTCCCGGTAAGCAAATAACAGGTGTGGGAGATACCGCTCCCAGTCACGCCCATGGGAGTCGACCAACATCTTAAGCATCTGCTTTAAGGTGCCATTAAACCGCTCGCACAGGCCATTAGTCTGTGGATGGTACGGGCTGGCCACCAGATGTCGCACCTGGACTTGCTTACAGAGGGCCTCCATCAGCTGGGACATGAATTGGGTCCCCCGGTCCGTGAGCATTTCCTGGGGAAAACCCACTCTGGAGAAAATCTCCAGCAATGCGGTGGCCACCTTGTCAGCCCGAATGGACGACAAGGCCACTGCTTCTGGGTACCGGGTGGCATAGTCCACTACCGTCAGTATGAAGCGTTTCCCGGAGCTGCTGGGGATGGCCAGCGGGCCGACCAGATCCACAGCCACCCTCCTGAAAGGCTCATCGATGATTGGCAGAGATACTAGTGGGGCTTTGGGGTGTGGCCCCGCCTTCCCCACTCTCTGACAGGTTTCACACGAACGGCAGTAGGCAGCCACATCGGCCCCCATTTTTGGCCAGTAGAAATGCTGGTTTAACCTGGCCTTGGTCTTAGCGATCCCTAGGTGTCCGGCCATCGGAATCTCATGTGCGATCCGCAACAACTCCGTCCGGAACGGATAGGGTACCACCAACTGTCGGTCCCTGGGCCACGCCTCCGGTGAACCCTGCTGGACCGTGGCCCGGTACAGCCGTCCTTGGTCCCAGACCACTCGCTCCGGGTCCGAGTCCGAGGGAGGCTGTGCCGCCTGCTCCTTAAGAGCTTTCAGGCTGTCGTCAGCTTCTAACGCTGCCTGAAACCCCTGACTAGATGTGGCCAGAATCGACGAGACTGTCACATCTTCAGTCAGTACCCCGGGACCTGTGTCCTGGCCTCCACCTGACTCGGCTGCCACTTGGTCAGAAGGGGAAGAGCTATCGGACCTCCGGGAGGCCCCTTGGCTTCCAGCACTCCCACTGCGGGTGACAGCGGCCACAGCCGCTGCGACCGTGGGTCGTGCCTGCTCCTCCTCCGTTCCTGACCAAGTCGCCGGTTCAGGCAGACCTACCTGGCTTCCTGACACCCCGGTTGTGGGGGAACCATGCACCGAGATCTTACCTGGGAGCACTTCCGCTCCTGGACCGGCCCCAATCTCACCTGCCTGTTCCCCTCCTGCAGCAACAGAACCCCGCTGTGAAATCTCTGGGGACCCCACATTTGCTGTGGTAGCCCCCACCCCACACACTGGTCCTCCCCCTGCAGCACCCTGCTCTCTGCTTATCCCTGCAGAGGGCAACAGATCCCAGCTCACAGGCTGATCACTTGTAGAGGCATTGTCACACCTTTCTCTGACCCCCTCCCCTCCTGTCACAGCTGCAGCTGCGTGTGTGTCTATGGTGTCTGTGCAAGCAGAAATATCAGAGTTCACTCCCTCCTCCCTTACATCATTCATAGATAACACATTAACATTGTCAGGAGTCATGTCAGTACTGGCTGAAGGTTCAGCCCTTGGGGGGGGCCCAAACTGGGAGGTTATCTGCCCCAAATCTGTCCCAAGTAGCACGTTTGCAGGGATCCGATCAGTTACCCCCACCTCCCTCACCCCTCGCCCTGCGCCCCAGTCCACATAAATGTCAGCAACAGGCAGCGCCGGGTCAGTGCCTCCAATCCCGGAGACAGCGAGGGTTTTTCCAGGGATCAAGTCTTGGGGGGACACCATCTCAGGCCGCACCAGAGTCACCTCCGAGGCGCTGTCTCGCAGTCCTATGGTCACAGACCGGCCGACGGTGACAGGTTGGAAGCTGTCCAGGGACCTACCGCCACCCCAACCCACACAATACACCTTGGGCGGCCCTTGGGACGGGGACGGAGCCGGGGCCTTGGGACGCTGAGGGCACATGGCCTTGAAGTGTCCAGGTAGGTTGCACTGGTGGCACCGTCTTGGTTCCGCCACGGGCCTGGAGAGGGGAGTTGAGGGGGACACCCCCTGCAGTCTAGGGGCAGGTGGGGCAGTCGCAGAATTCATCTTACCCCCTCTCCAGGTGCTGCTGGTGGCCGCTCTCCTGGCCTCAGGGGCCCGGTTGTTGGTGTAGTCATCGGCAAGGGCAGCCGTAGCCGTGGACCCCTTTGGCTTCTGGTCTCGGATGAACTGGCGGAGATCCTCAGGGCAGTTCCACAAGAGTTGCTCCGTGATGAACAAGTCCAGGATCTCCGGTCCGGTGGAAAGCTGCAGGCCTTGGGTCCAGTGGTCGGCAGCTCGGGCAAGTGCCCGCCGGTGGTCAGCCCAGGAGTCCTTTGGTCCCTTCTGTAGGCTCCGGAACTTCTTGCGGTAGGACTCTGGAGTGAGGTTGTACTGTTGGATCAGGGCCCGCTTGATGGTGTCGTAGCCCTGATCTGCCTCAGCAGGCAAGTCCCCAAGGATATCCAGGGCCTTACCCCTTAAACGGGGGGTCAGGTATTTGGCCCACTGGTCCTTGTCCAGATGGTGCTGCAAGCAAGTCCGTTCAAAAGCAGTCAAGAAAGAGTCCAAGTCTCCATCCTTCTCCAGCACTGGGAAGTCCTCAACACGGACCTTTGGAAGTTTGGTGTCTCGAAGGTCACATGTGGCTGATGAGGGCCGGAGCTGAGCTAGCTGCAGCTGGTAGTCACGGTCTGCCTGTCGCTCTCGCTCTTCACGCGCTGCCTGCCGCTCTCGCTCCGCAGCCTCACGCTCTGCGTGCCGCTCTGCCCTGCGCTCTGCCAGGAGTTCCTTGTAGCCCTTCTGGTCTCCAGCCTGGAGAAGGGCCATAGCCATTTGAAGAAGGCTATCCGAGCCTCCCAGGCTCGGTGGAATGGCACGTGGTGATCTGCGGCACGCTGCAGAGCTAGGCGATTCACTGTCCCTTTCAGAGCGGAGGGCTGGCATCTGGCTCGTTGAGGACCCTTGGGTGAGCTGCTCCTCATCTTGTCCATAATTGCCAGCTTGTGCGCTGTCCTCTGCAGAACGGTTTTCTGGCGTCGAGCTCCTGGAGGACTCGTGGGCAACCTCCTCATTACTGTCCACAGCACCGTCCTCCCTCTCTTCGGCTCCTGCTTTAGCATTGGCCAGTTGCATAGCTCTGCTCCTGGTGCCATCAGCCATTCTTGCAGACTTTTGGTCACTGACACAGAACTGACACCTGATGCCTCCACACACCTTACAGTATCTGCACTCTGACACTCTAGTGTTGAGCTAGTCTGAAGACCCCAGCAGCCACAGCTGCTGCAGGCAGTCTTTAGTGTCTGGGAGTATGGGTCTCACACTCACACACACTATTATCTCGATCCCACCGCTTGCCACCAATATGTCACAAACCACCGGGGGGGTCACTCAGAAATCCCCCGCGCTGGCTACCAGTACGTCACAATCGGGGGGTAACAAGTGGGGGGTCACCCCTCCTTTATACCTCCCGACCGACAGACAGAGCACGTGACGCGCTCTCTAGCGCCCCTCTTATAGTCAGGCCAATTATGGAATTGCCCGACAATAAGCAAGGAGGCCGCTATACTACTTATGCCGATTATTGAAGGGTCCCCGGTGAGAGTAAGGTATATATTCCCCCGACCTCCGCGGGCGGAATATATAAAATCTCCCCGAATCTCACTGGCCTCCCCACAATAATCCTTGGCACAATTCGCTGCCACCAACCGATTTACGGTAACTATTAGCCGAACACACAGACGTGGGATTCAAGATCGAGATAACAGAACAGCCCAAGATTAATTATATAATTTAATCAGCCTAAAGCACACTAGAAACTACAATATATACAATAGGGAATCTACAGAATATACATATGTCAGAGTACAGTTACAATCAAAGCATGGGTTACAAACAGGCATACACAGTTCCAGCAGTTACCTTGTTGCGTCTGGCCACAGGGGGGCGCTGTACCCAGGTTTCTAGGATCCTTCCCACCAATATGTCACAAACCACCGGGGGGGTCACTCCGAAATCCCCCGCGCTGGCTACCAGTACGTCACGATCGGGGGGTAACAAGCAGGAGTCAACCCTCCTTTATACCTCCCGACCGACAGACAGAGCACGTGACGCGCTCTCTAGCGCCCCTCTTATAGTCAGGCCAATTATGGAATTGCCCGACAATAAGAAAGGAGGCCGCTATACTACTTATGCCGATTATTGAAGGGTCCCCGGTGAGAGTAGGGTATATATTCCCCCGACCTCCGCGGGCGGAATATATAATATCTTCCCGAATCTCACTGGCCTCCCCACAATAATCCTTGGCACAACTCGCTGCCACCAACCGCTTCACGGTAACTATTAGCCGAACACACAGACGTGGGATTCAAGATCGAGATAACAGAACAGCCCAAGATTAATTATATAATTTAATCGCCTAAAGCACACTAGAAACTACAATATATACAATAGGGAATCTACAGAATATACAGTTATGTCAGAGTACAGTTACAGATAAAGCATGGTTTACAAACAGGTATGCGAATTCAATCAGTTACCTTGTGCGTCTGGCCACAGGGGGGCGCTGTAGACCAGGTTTCTAGGAACTCCCACAGATGTTTCCTGCACGTGCCCCCAGCGAGAAGAACACTGGAAAATGGCCGAAGTAGGGTTATCAACCTGGGCAAATCCAGGTCCCCTCCTACCTTAGTGACCTCACAGGGAGCACTGCTCCACCCCTGGTTGGAGTTATGGACAAATTCACAACATGGAATATGGGCCATAACTTTGCCTGGGAGCGTCGTAGGCGGACGCCAATGCTCTCATTGTGACAGTTATGAATTTAGCTACAGAACGAGGGGACTCATGACCTGTCTACGAGTTCCCATATGGCTGATATCACGCCTGGGGCATTTCCCAATGTCCTGCTCCCATAAAAAGGGTGTGCCGGCATCGTCCACATGCGGAGACACCATTTTTATGGTTGCCATATTTATCGGAAATATGGCTTGCGAGATATGAACCATTTTTTACTGGAGTCGTTCTGTCTAGCTATTTCCATAGCCTTGCTAACTAGCTAGCAGCTCCTACTACAGGGTGACGGCAGGGAGTCATCCTGTGTCCATTGTCCTAAAGCCACCTAATTTCCATATCACAGGACATGGCCATGGAATTTGTTGCTAAACCAGTTGTGTGAAGGAAAGGGGGGGTGACACCAGGAGAGGGCTTCCTGACATACTTGAATATCATGATTTATCGTCATATCTCCGGATTTACCTCACACCTCCCCCCTTTTGAGGGCGCTAGGGGGCAGCACACTCTGGTGTTCCCCCGTGCGCCCGTCCGCGACCTCTCCTTGTCGGGACAGCCCGTCTGCGTTACCGTGGTCACGGCCCCTTTTGTGGCGAATGGTGAAGTCGTATTGCTGGAGCGCAAGGCTCCATCGCAACAATCGCCCATTCGTCCCAGAGACGGTGTGCAACCAGCTGAGGGGATTGTGGTCCGTCTCCACGATGAAGTGGCGCCCGTATAGATAGGGTTGCAGACGCTGCAGGGCCCACACTATGGCCAGGCACTCCTTCTCCATTGTAGAATAGGCCACTTCCCTTGGTAACAGCTTCCTGCTCAGGTACAAGACTGGGTGCTCTTGGCTCGCAGAGTCCACCTGGCTGAGCACCGCACCGAGGCCGAAGTCACTGGCGTCGGTCTGTACTACAAACGGCCGCGTGAAGTCGGCTGCCTGTAGCACGGGCGGGCTGGACAGGGCGTCCTTTAGGGCCCGGAAGGCTGTCTCGCAGTCCACTGTCCAATCGACTGCAGAGGGCAGCTTCTTCTTGGTGAGGTCCGTCAAGGGCTTTGCCAGGCTACTATAGCATGGAACAAACCTCCTATAGTACCCAGCGGTCCCCAAGAAGGACATCACCTGCTTCTTGGTCCTGGGGATGGGCCAGGATGCGATGGCCTCCACTTTCTCAGGCTCGGGCTTCAGCGTTCCCCCACCTACCCGGTGACCGAGGTACTGGACCTCGCTCATGGCCAGCTGACACTTTCCCGGCTTGATGGTCAAACCTGCCCGGTGGATCCGCCTGAGCACCTGTGCTAGATGCTCTAGGTGGTCCTCCCAGGTGGGACTGAAGACGGCAATGTCATCTAGGTACGCGGCCGCGTACCCTTCAAGTCCCTTGAGCAGGGTGTTGACCATCCGCTGGAAAGTGGCAGGGGCATTCCTCATCCCGAATGGCATCACCGTGGACTCGTACAGTCCAAATGGGGTAATAAAGGCAGAGCGTTCCCTGGCCTTGCGAGTCAGGGGGATCTGCCAATATCCCCGGCTCAGATCCATGATGGTCAGGTACTGAGCCCCCGGCCAACTGATCGAGCAGGTCATCGATGCGTGGCATTGGGTACGCATCGGCGACCGTGACCGCATTGAGCCCCCTGTAGTCCACGCAGAACCGAGTGGTTTATGTCACAACCCACCGGGGGGTCACTCAGAAATCCCCCGCGCTGGCTACCAGTACGTCACAATCGGGGGGTAGCAAGGGGGGGTCACCCCTCCTTTATACCTCCCGACCGACAGACAGAGCACGTGACGCGCTCTCTAGCGCCCCTCTTATAGTCAGGCCAATTATGGAATTGCCCGACAATAAGCAAGGAGGCCGCTATACTACTTATGCCGATTATTGAAGGGTCCCCGGTGAGAGGAGGGTATATATTCCCCCGACCTCCGCGGGCGGAATATATAATATCTTCCCGAATCTCACTGGCCTCCCCACAATAATCCTTGGCACAACTCGCTGCCACCAACCGCTTCACGGTAACTATTAGCCGAACACACAGACGTGGGATTCAAGATCGAGATAACAGAACAGCCCAAGATTAATTATATAATTTAATCGCCTAAAGCACACTAGAAACTACAATATATACAATAGGGAATCTACAGAATATACATATGTCAGAGTACAGTTACAGATAAAGCATGGGTTACAAACAGGTATACAATTACATCAGTTACCTTGTGTGTCTGGCCACAGGGGGGGCGCTGTAGACCAGGTTTCTAGGATTCTTCCTCACAGGTCTTTCCCAACCAGGCCCCCGAGCAGAAGAACACTGGAAAATGGCCGAAGTAGGGTTATCAACCTGGGCAGATCCAGGTCCCCTCCTACCTTAGTGACCTCACAGGGAAGCACTGCCACTCCCCCTGCATGGATCAGAATTATCCAGCAAAGGGGATATTGGCCATAACTTTGCCTGGGAGCGTCGTAGGCAGACGCCAATGCTCTCACTGTGACAGTTATGAATTTAGCTACAGAACGAGGGGACTCATGACCTGTCTACGAGTTCCCATATGGCTGATATCACGCCTGGGGTATTTCCCAAGCTCCCCCTTCCATAAAAAAGGTGTGCCAGCATCGTCCGCCTGCGCAAACACCATTTTTATGGTTGCCATATTTATCGGAGATATGGCTTGCGAGATATGAACCATTTTTTACTGGAGTCGTTCTGTCTGGCTACTTCCAAGCCTTGCTAATGAGATACAACTCTTGTTACAGGGTGACGGCAGGGAGTCATCCTGGGTCCATTGTCCGCACAACATCTCATCTCCATATCAGAGGAGATGGCTGTTGGAGGTGTAAGTGGGATGTGACACCTTCACAGATGCTGGACATTTGAGCACAAGAAGGGAGGGGGGCACTGCCAGGGAGTGATGAGAGCAATTATGACTTCTAGTCATAATTCCTCTTCATATCCCAGGATTTACCTCACACCTCCCCCCTTTTGAGGGCGCTAGGGGGCAGCACACTCCGGTGTTCCCCCGTGCGCCCGTCCGCGACCTCTCCTTGTCGGGACAGCCCGTCTGCGTTACCGTGGTCACGGCCCCTTTTGTGGCGAATGGTGAAGTCGTATTGCTGGAGCGCAAGGCTCCATCGCAACAATCGCCCATTCGTCCCAGAGACGGTGTGCAACCAGCTGAGGGGATTGTGGTCCGTCTCCACGATGAAGTGGCGCCCGTATAGATAGGGTTGCAGACGCTGCAGGGCCCACACTATGGCCAGGCACTCCTTCTCCATTGTAGAATAGGCCACTTCCCTTGGTAACAGCTTCCTGCTCAGGTACAAGACTGGGTGCTCTTGGCTCGCAGAGTCCACCTGGCTGAGCACCGCACCGAGGCCGAAGTCACTGGCGTCGGTCTGTACTACAAACGGCCGCGTGAAGTCGGCTGCCTGTAGCACGGGCGGGCTGGACAGGGCGTCCTTTAGGGCCCGGAAGGCCGTCTCGCAGTCCATTGTCCAATCGACTGCAGAGGGCAGCTTCTTCTTGGTGAGGTCCGTCAAGGGCTTTGCCAGGCTACTATAGCATGGAACAAACCTCCTATAGTACCCAGCGGTCCCCAAGAAGGACATCACCTGCTTCTTGGTCCTGGGGGTGGGCCAGGATGCGATGGCCTCCACTTTCTCAGGCTCGGGCTTCAGTGTTCCCCCGCCTACCCGGTGACCGAGGTACTGGACCTCGCTCATGGCCAGCTGACACTTTCCCGGCTTGATGGTCAAACCTGCCCGGTGGATCCGCCTGAGCACCTGTGCTAGATGCTCTAGGTGGTCCTCCCAGGTGGGACTGAAGACGGCAATGTCATCTAGGTACGCGGCCGCGTACCCTTCAAGTCCCTTGAGCAGGGTGTTGACCATCCGCTGGAAAGTGGCAGGGGCATTCCTCATCCCGAATGGCATCACCGTGGACTCGTACAGTCCAAATGGGGTAATAAAGGCAGAGCGTTCCCTGGCCTTGCGAGTCAGGGGGATCTGCCAATATCCCCGGCTCAGATCCATGATGGTCAGGTACTGAGCCCCGGCCAACTGATCGAGCAGGTCATCGATGCGTGGCATTGGGTACGCATCGGCGACCGTGACCGCATTGAGCCCCCTGTAGTCCACGCAGAACCGAGTGGTTCGGTCCTTCTTAGGGACGAGGACTACAGGCGAGGCCCAAGCGCTGTTGGATGCCTGGATCACCCCCAGCTCCAGCATCTCGTCAATCTCCTGGCGCATGTGTTGCTGCACCTCCAGGGAGACCCGATATGCTGAACGCCGGATCGGGGGATGATCCCCAGTGTCCACGTGATGGACAGCCAAGTCAGTCCTTCCGGGCTGGTTGGTAAACAACCCCCGGAAGGGGTGTAGGGTGGCCCACAGCTGGGACCGTTGGTCCTCCAAGAGCTGGTGGCCAACCTCACCATCCTCAATGGATCCGCCTGCCCTAACCTGGGCTAGCATATCCAAGAGGGTTTCCGCTTCTCCCTCCTCGGGCAGGTTGCACACAGGGAGTGCACATGCCTCCCGCTCATGATGTGCCTTCATCATGTTCACATGGAAGGGCTTCCGCCTTCCACGGGCAGGGTCCAGGGTGACCAGGTACGTCACAGGGTTGAGCTGCTGGTACACGAGGTATGGGCCTTCCCAGGCTGCCTGAAGCTTGTCCTGTGGTACGGGGACCAGTACCCACACCTCTTGACCCACTTGGTAGGTCCTCTCACAAGCGTTCTGGTCGTACCAACGCTTCTGATCGGCCTGGGCTTGAGCCATATTGTCGTGTACCAGTTGCGTCAAGGCCTGCATTTTGTCCCGGAAGCGCATGACATACTCGATAACCGACACTCCAGGGGTGGCCAAATCCCCTTCCCAAGCCTCTTTCACCAGAGCCAGGGGGCCCCGCACACGTCGCCCGTACAGGAGCTCAAACGGTGAGAATCCTGTTGAGGCCTGTGGAACCTCCCGGTAAGCAAATAACAGGTGTGGGAGATACCGCTCCCAGTCACGCCCATGGGAGTCGACCAACATCTTAAGCATCTGCTTTAAGGTGCCATTGAACCGCTCGCACAGGCCATTAGTCTGTGGATGGTACGGGCTGGCCACCAGATGTCGCACCTGGACTTGCTTACAGAGGGCCTCCATCAGCTGGGACATGAATTGGGTCCCCCGGTCAGTGAGCATTTCCTGGGGAAAACCCACTCGGGAGAAAATCTCCAGCAATGCGGTGGCCACCTTGTCAGCCCGAATGGACGACAAGGCCACTGCTTCTGGGTACCGGGTGGCATAGTCCACTACCGTCAGTATGAAGCGTTTCCCAGAGCTGCTGGGGATGGCCAGCGGGCCGACCAGATCCACAGCCACCCTCCTGAAAGGCTCATCGATGATGGGCAGAGATACCAGTGGGGCTTTGGGGCGTGGCCCCGCCTTCCCCACTCTCTGACAGGTTTCACACGAACGGCAGTAGGCAGCCACATCGGCCCCCATTTTTGGCCAGTAGAAATGCTGGTTTAACCTGGCCTTGGTCTTAGCGATCCCTAGGTGTCCGGCCATCGGAATCTCATGTGCGATCCGCAACAACTCCGTCCGGAACGGATAGGGTACCACCAACTGTCGGTCCCTGGGCCACGCCTCCGGTGAACCCTGCTGGACCGTGGCCCGGTACAGCCGTCCTTGGTCCCAGACCACTCGCTCCGGGTCCGAGTCCGAGGGAGGCTGTGCCGCCTGCTCCTTTAGAGCTTTCAGGCTGTCGTCAGCTTCTAACGCTGCCTGAAACCCCTGACTAGATGTGGCCAGAATCGACGAGACTGTCACATCTTCGGTCAGTACCCCGGGACCTGTGTCCTGGCCTCCACCTGACTCGGCTGCCACTTGGTCAGAAGGGGAAGAGCTATCGGACCTCCGGGAGGCCCCTTGGCTTCCAGCACTCCCACTGCGGGTGACAGCGGCCACAGCCGCTGCGACCGTGGGTCGTGCCTGCTCCTCCTCCGTTCCTGACCAAGTCGCCGGTTCAGGCAGACCTACCTGGCTTCCTGACACCCCGGTTGTGGGGGAACCCTGCACCGAGATCTTACCTGGGAGCACTTCCGCTCCTGGACCGGCCCCAATCTCACCTGCCTGTTCCCCCTCTGCAGCAACAGAACCCCGCTGTGAAATCTCTGGGGACCCCACATTTGCTGTGGTAGCCCCCACCCCACACACTGGTCCTCCCCCTGCAGCACCCTGCTCTCTGCTTATCCCTGCAGAGGGCAGCAGATCCCAGCTCACAGGCTGATTACTTGTAGAGGCATTGTCACACCTTTCTCTGACCCCCTCCCCTGTCACAGCTGCAGCTGCGTGTGTGTCTATGGTGTCTGTGCAAGCAGAAATATCAGAGTTCACTCCCTCCTCCCTTACATCATTCATAGATAACACATTAACATTGTCCGGAGGCACGTCAGCACTGGCTGAAGGTTCAGCCTTTGGGGCGGGGCCAAACTGGGAGGTTATTTGCCCCAAATCTGTCCCAAGTAGCACGTTTGCAGGGATCCGATCAGTTACCCCCACCTCCCTCACCCCCTCGCCCTGCGCCCCAGTCCACATAAATGTCAGCAACAGGCAGCGCCGGGTCAATGCCTCCAATCCCGGAGACAGCGAGGGTTTTTCCAGGGATCAAGTCTTGGGGGGACACCATCTCAGGCCGCACCAGAGTCACCTCCGAGGCGCTGTCTCGCAGTCCTATGGTCACAGACTGGCCGACGGTGACAGGTTGGAAGCTGTCCAGGGACCTACCACCACCCCCACCCACACAATACACCTTGGGCGGCCCTTGGGACGGGGACGGAGCCGGGGCCTTGGGACGCTGAGGGCACATGGCCTTGAAGTGTCCAGGTAGGTTGCACTGGTGGCACCGTCTTGGTTCTGCCACGGGCCTGGAGAGGGGAGTTGAGGGGGACACCCCCTGCAGTCTAGGGGCAGGTGGGGCAGTCGCAGAGTTCATCTTACCCCCTCTCCAGGTGCTGCTGGTGGCTGCTCTCCTGGCTTCAGGAGCCCGATTGTTGGTGTAGTCATCGGCCAGGGCAGCTGTAGCCGTGGACCCCTTTGGCTTCTGGTCTCGGATGAACTGGCGGAGATCCTCAGGGCAGTTCCACAAGAGTTGCTCCGTGATGAACAAGTCCAGGATCTCCGGTCCGGTGGAAAGCTGCAGGCCTTGGGTCCAGTGGTCGGCAGCTCGGGCAAGTGCCCGCCGGTGGTCAGCCCAGGAGTCCTTTGGTCCCTTCTGCAGCGTCCGGAACTTCTTGCGGTAGGACTCCGGGGTGAGGTTGTACTGTTGGATCAGGGCCCGCTTGATGGTGTCGTAGCCCTGATCCGCCTCAGCAGGCAAGTCCCCAAGGATATCCAGGGCCTTACCCCTTAAACGGGGGGTCAGGTATTTGGCCCACTGGTCCTTGTTCAGATGATGCTGCAAGCAAGTCCGTTCAAAAGCAGTCAAGAAAGAGTCCAAGTCTCCATCCTTCTCCAGCACTGGGAAGTCCTCAACACGGACCTTTGGAAGTTTGGTGTCTGGAAGGTCACGGGTGGCTGATGAGGGCCGGAGCTGAGCTAGCTGCAGCTGGTAGTTACGCTCTGCCTGGCGCTCTTCACGCGCTGCTTGCCGCTCACGCTCGGCCATGAGTTCCTTGTAGCCCTCCCGGTCTCCAGCCTGGCGTAGGGCCATAGCCATTTGAAGAAGGCTATCCGAGCCTCCCAGGCTCGGTGGAATGGCACGTGGTGATCTGCGGCCCGCTGCGGAGCCTGGTGATTCACTGTCCATTGCAGAGCGGAGGGCTGGCATCTGGCTCGTTGAGGACCCTTGGGCGAGCTGCTCCTCATCTTGTCCAGCAGTGCCCGGTTGTGCAATGTCCTCTGCAGAGCTGTTTTCTGGCGTCGAGCTCCTGGAGGACTCGTGGACAACCTCCTCATCGTCTCTGGCCTGAGCATCGGCCATTCCTTTGGCTTTGCTCCTGGTGCTCTCAGCCATTCTTGCAGACTTTTGGTCACTGACACAGAACTGACACCTGATGCCTCCACACACCTTACAGTATCTGCACTCTGACACTCTAGTGTTGAGCTAGTCTGAAGACCCCAGCAGCCACAGCTGCTGCAGGCAGTCTTTAGTGTCTGGGAGTATGGGTCTCACACTCACACACACTATTATCTCGATCCCACCGCTTGCCACCAATATGTCACAACCCACCGGGGGGTCACTCAGAAATCCCCCGCGCTGGCTACCAGTACGTCACAATCGGGGGGTAGCAAGGGGGGGTCACCCCTCCTTTATACCTCCCGACCGACAGACAGAGCACGTGACGCGCTCTCTAGCGCCCCTCTTATAGTCAGGCCAATTATGGAATTGCCCGACAATAAGCAAGGAGGCCGCTATACTACTTATGCCGATTATTGAAGGGTCCCCGGTGAGAGGAGGGTATATATTCCCCCGACCTCCGCGGGCGGAATATATAATATCTTCCCGAATCTCACTGGCCTCCCCACAATAATCCTTGGCACAACTCGCTGCCACCAACCGCTTCACGGTAACTATTAGCCGAACACACAGACGTGGGATTCAAGATCGAGATAACAGAACAGCCCAAGATTAATTATATAATTTAATCGCCTAAAGCACACTAGAAACTACAATATATACAATAGGGAATCTACAGAATATACAGTTATGTCAGAGTACAGTTACAGATAAAGCATGGGTTACAAACAGGTATACAATTACATCAGTTACCTTGTGTGTCTGGCCACAGGGGGGCGCTGTAGACCAGGTTTCTAGGATTCTTCCTCACAGGTCTTTCCCAACCAGGCCCCCGAGCAGAAGAACACTGGAAAATGGCCGAAGTAGGGTTATCAACCTGGGCAGATCCAGGTCCCCTCCTACCTTAGTGACCTCACAGGGAAGCACTGCCACTCCCCCTGCATGGATCAGAATTATCCAGCAAAGGGGATATTGGCCATAACTTTGCCTGGGAGCGTCGTAGGCAGACGCCAATGCTCTCACTGTGACAGTTATGAATTTAGCTACAGAACGAGGGGACTCATGACCTGTCTACGAGTTCCCATATGGCTGATATCACGCCTGGGGTATTTCCCAAGCTCCCCCTTCCATAAAAAAGGTGTGCCAGCATCGTCCGCCTGCGCAAACACCATTTTTATGGTTGCCATATTTATCGGAGATATGGCTTGCGAGATATGAACCATTTTTTACTGGAGTCGTTCTGTCTGGCTACTTCCAAGCCTTGCTAATGAGATACAACTCTTGTTACAGGGTGACGGCAGGGAGTCATCCTGGGTCCATTGTCCGCACAACATCTCATCTCCATATCAGAGGAGATGGCTGTTGGAGGTGTAAGTGGGATGTGACACCTTCACAGATGCTGGACATTTGAGAACAAGAATGGAGGGGGGGCACTGCCAGGGAGTGATGAGAGCAATTATGACTTCTAGTCATAATTCCTCTTCATATCCCAGGATTTACCTCACACTTCCCACAGATGTTTCCTACACGTGCCCCCAGCGAAAAGAACACTGGAAAATGGCCGAAGTAGGGTTATCAACCTGGGCAAATCCAGGTCCCCTCCTACCTTAGTGACCTCACAGGGAGCACTGCTCCACCCCTGGCTTGAGTTATGGACAATCCACAACATGGAATATGGGCCATAACTTTGCCTGGGAGCGTCGTAGGCGGACGCCAATGCTCTCATTGTGACAGTTATGAATTTAGCTACAGAACGAGGGGACTCATGACCTGTCTGCCAGTTCTCCATTGGCTGATATCACGCCTGGGGCATTTCCCAATGTCCTGCTCCCATAAAAAGGGTGTGACGGCATCGTCCGCATGCGGAGACACCATTTTTATGGTTGCCATATTTATCGGAAATATGGCTTGCGAGATATGAACCATTTTTTACTGGAGTCGTTCTGTCTGGCTATTTCCATAGCCTTGCTAACTAGCTAGCAGCTCCTACTACAGGGTGACGGCAGGGAGTCATCCTGTGTCCATTGTTCCCACACCACCTCATCTCCATATCACAGGACATGGCCATGGAGGTGTAAGTGGAACACTGAGAACAAGAAGGGAGGGGGCACTGCCAGGGAGTGATGAGGGATTATGACTGGAGTCATAATTCATCTTCATATCCCGGGATTTGCCTCACAGGGACTGCCTCTGATGAGGCGTCTCCTTGAAAGATAGACTGCACCCCCGTCTGTAGTGAACGCTGTTTGTCCAGCGGACGCTTCACTATCGCTGAGAGAGTGTGAAGAAGGGAATTTTGTTACTTACCGTAAATTCCATTTCTTCTAGCTCTTATTGGGAGACCCAGACGATTGGGGTATAGCTACTGCCCTCCGGAGGCCACACAAAGCACTACACTAAAAAGTGCAAGGGCCCTCCCCTTCTGGCTATACCCCCCCGTGGTATCACGGGTTCTCCAGTTTTAGTGCCAAAGCAAGAAGGAGGAAGCCAATAACTGGTTTAAACAAATTAACTCCGAATAACGTCGGAGAACTGAAAAACCGTTCAACATGAACATGTGTACCCGCAAACAACAAAAAAATCCCGAAGGACAATAGGGCGGGTGCTGGGTCTCCCAATAAGAGCTAGAAGAAAAGGAATTTACGGTAAGTAACAAAATTCCCTTCTTCTTCAGCGCTCTATTGGGAGACCCAGACGATTGGGACGTCCAAAAGCTGTCCCTGGGTGGGTAAAGAGATACCTCATGTTAGAGCTGCAAAACAGCCCTCCCCTACGGGGGTGTCACTGCCGCCTGCAGGACTCTTCTACCTAAGCTGGCATCCGCCGAAGCATAGGTATGCACCTGATAATGCTTGGTGAAAGTGTGCAGACTCGACCAGGTAGCTGCCTGGCACACTTGTTGAGCCGAAGCCTGGTGTCGTAATGCCCAGGACGCACCCACGGCTCTGGTTGAGTGGGCTTTTAGCCCTGAAGGAACCGGAAGCCCCGCAGAACGGTAGGCCTCTAGAATTGGTTCTTTGATCCATCGAGGCAGGGTGGCTTTAGAAGCCTGCAACCCCTTGCGCGGACCAGCGACAAGGACAAAAAGTGCATCGGAACGGCGCATGGGCGCCGTGCGGGAAATGTAGATTCTGAGTGCTCTCACCAGATCTAGCAAACGTAAGTCCTTTTCATACCGGTGAACCGGATGAGGACAAAAGGAAGGCAAGGATATATCCTGATTAAGATGAAACGAGGATACGACCTTAGGGAGAAACTCCGGAATGGGGCGCAGCACTACCTTGACCTGGTGGAACACCAGGAAGGGAGCCTTGGATGACAGAGCTGCCAGCTCCGACACTCGCCGAAGCGATGTGATCGCAACAAGAAACGCCACTTTCTGTGACAGGCGAGAAAAGGAAACTTCCTTCAGAGGCTCGAAAGGCGGCTTCTGGAGAGCAACTAGTACCCTGTTCAGATCCCATGGATCTAACGGCCGCCTGTACGGGGGCACAATATGACAGACCCCCTGCAGGAACGTGCGCACCTTAGGAAGACGTGCTAGACGCTTCTGAAAAAACACGGATAGTGCCGAGACTTGCCCTTTAAGGGAGCTGAGCGACAAGCCCTTTTCCAACCCCGATTGCAGGAAGGAAAGAAAGTTGGGCAATGCAAATGGCCAAGGGGATACTCTCTGTGCAGAGCACCAGGATAAGAAAATCTTCCACGTTCTGTGGTAGATCTTAGCAGACGTTGACTTCCTAGCTTGTCTCATTGTGGCTACGACTCCTTGAGATAATCCTGCGGACGCTAGGATCCAGGACTCAATGGCCACACAGTCAGGTTCAGGGCCGCAGAATTCTGATGGAAAAACGGCCCTTGGGACAGTAAGTCTGGTCGGTCTGGCAGTGACCACGGTCGACCGACCGTGAGATGCCACAGATCCGGATACCACGATCTCCTCGGCCAGTCTGGGGCGACGAGTATGACGCGGCTGCAATCGGATCTGATCTTGCGTAACACTCTGGGCAAGAGTGCCAGAGGTGGGAAGACGTATGGGAGCCGGAACTGCGACCAATCTTGAACTAATGCGTCTGCCGCCAGAGCTCTTTGATCGCGCGACCTCGCCATGAATGCCGGGACCTTGTTGTTGTGCCGGGACGCCATTAGGTCGACGTCCGGCACTCCCCATCGGCGACAGATTTCCTGAAACACGTCCGGGTGAAGGGACCACTCCCCTGCGTCCATGCCCTGGCGACTGAGGAAGTCTGCTTCCCAATTTTCTACGCCTGGGATGTGAACCGCGGATATGGTGGAGGCTGTGTCCTCCACCCACATTAGAATGCGCCGGACTTCTTGGAATGCTTGCCGACTGCGCGTCCCTCCTTGGTGGTTGATGTATGCCACCGCTGTGGAGTTGTCCGACTGGATTCGGATCTGCTTTCCTTCCAGCCACTGTTGGAAGGCCAGTAGGGCAAGATACACTGCCCTGATTTCCAGAACATTGATCTGAAGGGTGGACTCCTGCGGAGTCCACGTCCCCTGGGCCCTGTGGTGGAGAAACACTGCTCCCCACCCTGACAGACTCGCATCTGTCGTGACCACTGCCCAGGATGGGGGCAGGAAGGATCTTCCCTGAGACAATGAGGTGGGAAGGAGCCACCATTGTAGAGAGTCCTTGGCCGTCTGGGACAGAGAGACTTTCCTGTCCAGGGACGTTGACTTCCCGTCCCATTGGCGGAGAATGTCCCATTGAAGTGGACGCAGATGAAACTGCGCAAAGGGAACTGCTTCCATGGCTGCCACCATCTTCCCGAGGAAGTGCATGAGGCGCCGTAAGGGGTGCGACTGGCCTTGAAGGAGGGATTGCACCCCTGTCTGTAGGGACCGCTGCTTGGTCAGCGGAAGCTTCACTCTCGCTGCTCGAGTATGAAACTCCATGCCAAGATACGTTAGCGACTGTGACGGTGACAGATTCGACTTTGGAAAGTTGATGATCCATCCGAACGTCTGTAGAGTCTCCAGCGTAGCATGTAGACTGAGTTGGCATGCCTCTTGAGAGGGTGCCTTGACAAGTAGATCGTCTAGGTAAGGGATCACCGAGTGTCCCTGAGAGTGCAAGACTGCTACCACCGCCGCCATGACCTTGGTGAAGACCCGGGGGGCTGTCGCCAGACCGAATGGCAGAGCTACGAACTGAAGATGGTCGTTTCCTATCACAAAACGTAGAAAACGTTGATGTTCTGTAGCAATTGGCACGTGGAGATAAGCATCTTTGATGTCTATTGAGGCAAGGAAGTCTCCTTGAGACATTGAGGCAACGACAGAGCGGAGGGTTTCCATCCGGAACCGTCTGGCGTGCACATGTTTGTTGAGCAGCTTTAGATCCAGAACAGGACGGAACGAGCCGTCCTTTTTTGGAACCACAAAGAGATTGGAGTAAAATCCTCGCCCTTGTTCCTGAGGCGGTACAGGAACCACTACTCCTTCCGCTCTTAGGGAGTCCACCGCCTGCAGCAGGGCATCTGCTCGGTCTGGATGTGGGGAGGTTCTGAAGAACCGAGCTGGAGGACGAGAACAGAACTCGATTCTGTACCCGCGAGACAAAATGTTTGTCACCCACCGGTCTTTGACCTGTGACATCCAAATGTCGGAAAAGCGGGAGAGCCTGCCCCCAACCGGAGATGCGGAGGGGGGGGGCTGGAAGTCATGAGGTAGCCGCTTTGGAAGCGGTTCCTCCATTTGCTTTCTTGGGGCGTGCGTGAGCCCGCCAGGAATCTGAGACTCTTTGCGTCCTCTGAGTCCCTTTGGACGAGGAGAATTGTGTCTTGCCCGAACCTCGAAAGGACTGAAACCTCTGCTGCCATTTTTTCTGCTGAGGTTTGCTTGATCTGGGCTGGGGTAAGGAAGAGTCTTTACCCTTGGACTGTTTAATGATGTCAGCCAATGGCTCGCCAAACAGTCTATCTCTAGATAAAGGCAAGCTGGTTAAACATTTTTTGGAACCAGCATCTGCTTTCCAGTCCTTTAACCACAAGGCTCTGCGCAAAACTACCGAATTGGCGGACGCCATTGAGGTGCGGCTGGTAGATTCTAGGACCGCATTGATAGCGTAAGACGCAAACGCAGACATCTGCGAGGTAAGGGACGCCACTTGCGGCGCCGCTGGATGTATGATAGCATCCACTTTTGCTAAACCAGCTGAAATAGCTTGGAGCGCCCATACGGCTGCGAATGCTGGAGCAAACGACGCGCCGATAGCTTCATAGACAGATTTTAACCAAAGGTCCATCTGTCTGTCATTGGCATCCTTAAGTGAAGCGCCATCCTCCACTGCAACTATGGATCTAGCTGCAAGTTTGGAAATCGGGGGGTCTACTTTTGGACACTGGGTCCAGCGCTTGACCACATCAGGGGGGAAAGGAAAACGTGTATCCTTAGAACGTTTAGAGAAACGCCTTTCTGGATGAGCGTCGTGTTTCTGGATTGATTCTCTGAAGTCAGAGTGATCCAAGAAAGCACTCAATTTACGCTTGGGATAGAGGAAACGAAACTTCTCCTGCTCTGCAGCTGCCTCCTCTGCTGAAGGAGCTGGGGGAGAAATATCCAACAGTCTATTGATGGCTGAGATAAGATCGTTTACCATGGCGTCCCCATCCGGGGTATCCAGATTGAGAGGGGTTCCAGGATAAGACTCCTGATCACTCTCTTCAGACGCATCACAGGGCGACTGATTGCGCTGAGACCCTGAGCAGTGTGATGACGTTGAGGGTCTTTCCCAGCGAGCTCGCTTAGGGTGGCTGGGGCTATCATCTGAGTCATAATACTCAGCCTGGGAAGCCGGGGACCCCCTTGCAGTCTGGACTAATTCCAACTGAGGGGGATTAGAGGACAGAGACCTCGCCGTGTCCATAGACTGAGCCCCAGTCATGGATTGCAAAGTTTCAAGGATTTTTGCCATAGTCACAGACATTCCATCAGCAAAAACTGCAAAGTCTGTCCCTGACACCGGGGCAGGACTTACAAGCGTCTCAGCCTGGGTCACTACCCCTCCGGACTCCGGCTGGCGAAGCAGCACCGGGTCTGAGCATTGCACACAATGGGGGTCTTTGGAACCCGCTGGTAGAGCAGCCCCACATGCAGCACACGCAGTGTACACAGCCCTAGCCTTGGCAGCCTTGCGTTTTGTGGATGACATGTTGCTGCCTCCTCAGAGCGATCTGGGGTATCCAGCCAGGAAGCGACCTCACAGTGCAAGAAATCAATAAATATATATATCTGGTGACACAGTACACCAATACACACTGAGGCACTAGAGGGGCCAGCTGAAATGCCGCTTACCGCCCGCTTAAGAGCGGGTGTGTGATCTCCAAAAGCCCCGTAGTCCAGGTCTCCCAGAGCCTTGCGTCCTTCCTCCAGCCAGACATGCATGTAATGGCTGCCGGCGTCCTGAGAGAGGAGGGGGGGCGGGCCCTGGGCGTTCCTGGCTAAGAGCGGGAAGCCTGCTTCCCTCTGTGCCTAGTGAGAGGGCTGGAGCATGTAAATCAGGCTCCAGCCCTCGTCGCTGCTGCGAAACAGCTTCTCTCCCCTACCCTGATTGACAGGGTGGGGGCGGGAACGAAGCGGAGCTAGGCCGCAAAAGCCGGGGACTGGATTTATAAACGCCGCCGCCGTAAAAGCGCGGTCGGCGTGTCCCCGGCGCACCACAAGTCACAGCAGCGCCGCCCGGTCCAGTGGGGGTCGGCGCTGCGTTCCCACAACACAAAGTCCCCCAGTAAACTGTAGGAACACTAACTCCAAAGTTACGGTCCCCGGCGCACTACAACACCCAGCCAGCCCGGAGTGTGTCTGTGCCTGCCGGGGACACAGAGTACCTGTATGATGCAGGGCCTTGTCCCTGATTGTACTCCTGCTCCATATCCATCAGGTTCAACTGGGTCTGTGGATGGAGCCCGGCGTCAGAGCTTAGAGGCCGGCAGGATCCCACTTCCACAGAGCCCTACAAGGGGATGTGGAAGGAAAACAGCATGTGGGGCTCCAGCCCCTGTACCAGCAATAGGTACCTCAACCTTACAACACCATCCAGGGGTGAGAAGGGAGCATGCTGGGGGCCCTATATGGGCCCTCTTTTCTTCCATCCGAAATAGTCAGCAGCTACTGCTGACTAAAATCTGTGGAGCTATGCGTGGATGTCTGACCTCCTTCGCACAAAGCTTGAAAACTGGAGAACCCGTGATACCACGGGGGGGTATAGCCAGAAGGGGAGGGGCCTTGCACTTTTTAGTGTAGTGCTTTGTGTGGCCTCCGGAGGGCAGTAGCTATACCCCAATCGTCTGGGTCTCCCAATAGAGCGCTGAAGAAAACTCCTTGCCAAGATATGCCAGCGATTGGGTTTAACTTTGAAAAGTTGAAGACCCACCCGAAACCCTGGAAAGTCTCCAGCGCCATGTTCAGGCTGTGTTGGCATGCCTCTTCAGAGAGTGCCTTGACAAGTAGGTTGCCTAAATAAGGGATCACAGAGTGACCCTGAGAGTGCGGGAGCGGTCCCACTGCTGCCGTGAAGTCGGTGAAAACCCGTGGGGCTGTCGCCAGACCGAAGGGTAGGGCTACGAACTGAAGATGCTCGTCTTCAATAACGAATGGTAGCAAACGCCGGTGTCCTGGAGCAATCGGCACGTGGAGATAAGCATCCTGATGTCTATGGATGCTAGGAAATCTCTTTGAGACATTGAGGCAATGACGGAGCGGAGGGATTCCATCCGGAACCGCCTGGTTTTCACGTGCTAGGTGAGCCGTTTTATGTTGGCCCTACGACCAGATCGGAGTAAAAAGCGTATCTTGTTCCTGAGGAGGAACAGGGATTACTACTCTTTCTGCCTTCAGAAGAGCCTCGGCTCGGCCGGTGAGGAAGTTGTGGGACAAACTGTCTCTCATCCACCGGCCTTTGACCTGTGGCAGGTAAGTGTCGCTAAAGCGGGGGGGTCTGCGACCGATCGGGGACGCGGAGTGAGAGGGCTGAAAGTCATGAGGAAAACGCCGTGGTAGCGGTTCCTCCTGCTGCTTTCCCCGGGCGTGATGGAGCCCGCCAGGAATCTGCGCCCCTCTGAGCCTTTTGCGTCCTTTTGGACGAGGACTACTGGGACCTGCCCGAGCCTGGGAAGGACCGAAACCTCGACTGTCCATTCTCCTGTTGGGTTTTGTTTGATGTGGGCCGGGGTAAGGAAGAATCCGTACCCTTGTACAGTTGAATGATTACATCCAACCACTCACTAAACAGTCTGTCACCAGATAACGGCAACCTGGTTAAGCACTTTTTTGGAAGCAGCATCTGCTCCAATCCCTTAACCACTAGGCTCTGCGTAAAAACACGGAGTTGGCGGACGCCACTGACGTACGGCTCGTAGCGGCCAGGACAGCATTAACAGCTTGAGTCGCAATGCCGACATTGCGAGGTGAAGGACGCTACTGCGGCCAAGATGTACATGTGACCGCGTCCCTCTGCGCAATACTAGCTGAAATAGCTTGGAGTGCCTCTATGGCTGCGAATGCCGGGGCAACCGACCCGCCGATAGCTTCATAGACAGATTGCAACGAGAGGTCTATCTGTCTGTCAATGGCATGTTTAAGTGAAGTCCCATCTTCCACTGCAACTATAGATCTAGCCGCAAGCCTGGAGATTGGGGGATCCACCTTTGGACACTGGGTCTAGCGCTTGACCACGTCAGGGGGGAAGAGACAACGCGTATCCTAAATACGGTTGGAGAAACTGTTATCGGGATAAGCGTGGTGTTCCTGGACTGCTTCTCTGGAGTCAGAGTGACCAGAAAAATACTCAATATACGCTTGAGATACTGAAAGAGGGATTTATCCTGCTGTGAAGCTGACCCCTCCACTGGAGGAGTTGAGAGGGAAATACCCAACTTTCCATTGATGGACGCTATAAGATTATTCACTATAGCGTCACCATCCGGTGTATCCGGATTGAGAGCGGTCTCAAGATCAGAGTCCTGAACAGCTACGTCTGTCCCCTGATACAGAGAGTACTCCTGTGGTGACCCTGACCAGTGATGAAGTCGAGGGCCGTTTCCATGGAGCTCGCTTAGGCCGTCTGGGACTGTCGTCCGTGTCAGAGCCTGCACCCTGGGATGTATGGGACCCCCCTGGAACCCTGATTTATTCCAAGTCAGGGTGGCCAGGGGCATTGAATCAACCTTGGCCAAGGTCTATCTGGACTGCAAAGTCTGTAAGCTATTAGTCATAATCACAGACAATATAGCAGCGGAAACTGCAACTCCATCCCTGTCCATGGACAGGAATCACAGGTGGTCTTTTGGCTACCTGTAGCGGAGACCCCGGTTGAGCAATTGCACATACGGGGGGCCCTGGAACCGTATCACGTGCAGTACAAGCAGCATAGAAAGCCTGTGCCTTGGCACCCCTGCTTTTTTGCTGTTGTTGTCTAGCCATCTAGGAGCATTAGCCAAGAATAGCGACCTTACAGTGAAAGCATACAAGCATGAAGTACAAATAAACACTTCAGCACATGTAGTACAAGCAGCTTAGAAAGCTTGTGCCTTGGCACCTTTGCTTTTCTGCTGCTGTTGTCTAGTTATTCAGGAGCATTAGCGAAGAAAAGCGACATACAGTGAATGTACAAGCATGAAAATAAACACTGCAGCACATGCAATCCAAGCAGCATTGAAAGCTTGTGCCTTAGCACCCTTGCTTTTCTGCTGCTGTTGTCTAGTTATTCAGGAGCATTAGCGAAGAAAAGCGACATACAGTGAATGTACAAGCATGAAAATAAACACTGCAGCACATGCAATCCAAGCAGCATTGAAAGCTTGTGCCTTGGCACCTTTGCTTTTCTGCTGCTGTTGTCTAGTTATTCAGGAGCATTAGCCAAGAATAGCGACATACAGTGAATGTATAGCATACAAACATGAAAATAAACACTGCAGCACATGCAATCCAAGCAGCATTGAAAGCCTGTGCCTTAGCACCCTTGCTGTTTGCTGCCGCTGGCTAGCCATCTAGGCGGGTAGACAGCCAAGAATAGCCCTTACAGTGCCATGTATAGCATACAAGCCCAAAGGACACATGACACTGCAGCACATGCAAGACAAGCAGCATATAGAGTCTGTGCTTTAGCACCGCTGCCTTTTAGCTGCTGTTTCTAGGCCTGCATCCTGAATAGCGACTTTATAAAAGTACAGCAGGAGACTTCGGCATTAGTGGGTCAGCACTGCAGCTGCCGCTTACCGCCCGCACAAAGCAGGTGTGTGGCGCCTCCTGTAACTGCTAGCTCAGCGCTTGTCTCCGTTTTCCCGCTCTGCGTGCCGGAATGGCTGCCGGCGTCCAGAGAAGAGGGGCGGGCCGAGGGCGTGTCCCGAGACAAGAGCGGGAACCCGGCGTCCCACTGAGTCTAGTGAAGGGGGCTGGAGAATGCAAAGCAGACTCCAGCTCTCGGCGCTGACTTTCTGTACAGCGTCCCGCCCCTTCCCTGACTGGCAGGGCTGGGGGCGGGAACGAAGAAGGGAATTTTGTTACTTACCGTAAATTCCTTTTCTTCTAGCTCTTATTGGGAGACCCAGACGATTGGGGTATAGCTACTGCCCTCTGGAGGCCACACAAAGCACTACACTAAAAGTGCAAGGCCCCTCCCTCTCTGGCTATACCCCCCCGTGGTATCACGGGTACTCCAGTTTTAGTGCCAAAGCAAGAAGGAGGAAGCCAACAACTGGTTTAAACAAATTAACTCCGAGTAACATCGGAGAACTGAAAAACCGTTCAACATGAACAACATGTGTACCCGCAAACAGCAAAAACAATCCCGAAGGACAACAGGGCGGGTGCTGGGTCTCCCAATAAGAGCTAGAAGAAAAGGAATTTACGGTAAGTAACAAAATTCCCTTCTTCTTCAGCGCTCTATTGGGAGACCCAGACGATTGGGACGTCCAAAAGCTGTCCCTGGGTGGGTAAAGAAATACCTCATGTTAGAGCTGCAAAACAGCCCCCCCCTACGGGGATGTCACTGCCGCCTGCAGGACTCTTCTACCTAAGCTGGCATCCGCCGAAGCATAGGTATGCACCTGATAATGCTTGGTGAACGTGTGCAGACTCGACCAGGTAGCCGCCTGACACACCTGTTGAGCCGAAGCCTGGTGCCGTAATGCCCAGGACGCACCTACGGCTCTGGTTGAGTGGGCTTTTAGCCCTGAAGGAACCGGAAGCCCAGCAGAACGGTAGGCCTCTATAATTGGTTCTTTGATCCATCGAGCCAAGGTGGCTTTAGAAGCCTGCAACCCCTTGCGCGGACCGGCGACAAGGACAAAAAGTGCATCGGAACGGCGCATGGGCGCCGTGCGGGAAATGTAGATCCTGAGTGCTCTCACCAGATCTAGCAAACGCAAGTCCCTTTCATACCGGTGAACCGGATGAGGATAAAAGGAAGGCAATGATATATCCTGATTAAGATGAAACGAGGATACGACCTTAGGGAGAAACTCCGGAATGGGGCGCAGCACAACCTTGTCCTGGTGGAACACCAAGAAGGGAGCCTTGGATGACAGAGCAGCCAGCTCAGACACTCGCCGAAGCGATGTGATCGCAACAAGAAACGCCACTTTCTGTGACAGGCGAGAAAAAGAAACTTCTTTGAGAGGCTCGAAGGGCGGCTTCTGGAGAGCCACTAGTACCCTGTTCAGATCCCATGGATCCAACGGCCGCTTGTACGGGGGCACAATATGACAGACCCCCTGCAGGAACGTGCGCACCTTAGGAAGACGTGCTAGACGCTTCTGAAAAAACACGGATAGTGCCGAGACTTGCCCTTTAAGGGAGCCGAGCGACAAGCCCTTTTCCAACCCTGATTGCAGGAAAGATAGAAAAGTGGGCAATGCAAATGGCCAGGGAGACACTCCCTGAGCAGAGCACCAGGTTAAGAAAATCTTCCACGTTCTGTGGTAGATCTTAGCAGAAGTTGACTTCCTAGCTTGTCTCATTGTGGCTACCACTCCCTGGGATAATCCTGTTGACGATAGGATCCAGGACTCAATGGCCACACAGTCAGGTTCAGGGCCGCAGAATTCTGATGGAAAAACGGCCCTTGAGACAGCAGGTCTGGACGGTCTGGAAGCGACCACGGTCGGCCGACCGTGAGATGCCACAGATCCGGATACCACGATCTCCTCGGCCAGTCTGGGGCGACGAGTATGATGCGGCTGCAATCGGATCTGATCTTGCGTAGTACTCTGGGCAAGAGTGCCAGAGGCGGGAATACATATGGGAGGCGGAAGTGCGACCAATCTTGCACCAAGGCGTCTGCCGCCAGCGCTCTTTGATCTCGCGACCGCGCCATGAATGCCGGGACCTTGTTGTTGTGCCGAGACGCCATTAGGTCGACGTCCGGCACTCCCCATCGGCGACAGATTTCCTGAAACACGTCCGGGTGAAGGGACCATTCCCCCGCGTCCATGCCCTGGCGACTGAGGAAGTCTGCTTCCCAGTTTTCTACGCCCGGGATGTGAACTGCGGATATGGTGGATGCTCTTTCCTCCACCCACATCAGAATGCGCCGGACTTCCTGAAAGGCTTGCCGGCTGCGCGTCCCTCCTTGGTGGTTGATGTATGCCACCGCTGTGGAGTTGTCCGATTGGATTCGGATCTGCTTTCCTTCCAGCCACTGTTGGAAGGCCAGTAGGGCAAGATACACTGCCCTGATTTCCAGAACATTGATCTGAAGGGTGGACTCCTGCTGAGTCCACGTCCCCTGAGCCCTGTGGTGTAGAAACACTGCTCCCCACCCCGACAGACTCGCATCTGTCGTGACTACTGCCCAGGATGGGGGCAGGAAGGATCTTCCCTGAGACAATGAGGTGGGAAGGAGCCACCATTGCAGAGAGTCCTTGGCCGTCTGGGAAAGAGAGACTTTCCTGTCTAGGGAAGTCGTCTTCCCGTCCCATTGGCGGAGAATGTCCCATTGAAGTGGACGCAGATGAAACTGCGCAAAGGGAACTGCTTCCATGGCTGCCACCATCTTCCCTAGGAAGTGCATGAGGCGCCGTAAGGGGTGCGACTGGCCCTGAAGGAGCGATTGCACCCCTGTCTGTAGGGACCGCTGCTTGTTTAGCGGAAGCTTCACTCTCGCTGCTCGAGTATGAAACTCCATGCCAAGATACGTTAGTGACTGTGTCGGTGACAGATTTGACTTTGGAAAGTTGATGATCCATCCGAAAGTCTGGAGAGTCTCCAGCGTAGCCTGTAGACTGAGTTGGCATGCCTCTTGAGAGGGTGCCTTGACAAGTAGATCGTCTAGGTAAGGGATCACCGAGTGTCCCTGAGAGTGCAAGACTGCTACCACCGCCGCCATGACCTTGGTGAAGACCCGTGGGGCTGTCGCCAGACCAAATGGCAGAGCTACGAACTGAAAATGGTCGTCTCCTATCACAAAACGTAGAAAACGTTGATGTTCTGTAGCAATTGGCACGTGGAGATAAGCATCCTTGATGTCTATTGAGGCAAGGAAGTCTCCTTGAGACATTGAGGCAATGACAGAACGGAGGGTTTCCATCCGGAACCTCCTGGCGTGCACATGTTTGTTGAGCAGTTTTAGGTCCAGAACAGGACGGAATGAGCCGTCCTTTTTTGGCACCACAAAGAGATTGGAGTAAAACCCTCTCCCTTGTTCCTGAAACGGTACAGGAACCACTACTCCCTCCGCTCTTAGGGAGTCCACCGCCTGCCGCAGGACATCTACACGGTCTGGGTGTGGGGAGGTTCTGAAGAACCGAGCTGGAGGACGAGAACTGAACTCGATTCTGTACCCGCGCGACAAAATGTCCGTCACCCACCGGTCTTTGACCTGTGACATCCAAGTGTCGTAAAAGCGGGAGAGCCTGCCCCCGACCGGAGATGCGGAGGGAGGGGACTGGAAGTCATGAGGTAGCCGCTTTGGAAGCGGTTCCTCCATTTGCTTTCTTGGGGCGTGAATGAGCCCTCCAGGAATCTGAGTTTCTTTGCGTCCTCTGAGTCCCTTTGGACGAGGAGAATTGTGTTTTGCCCGAACCTCGAAAGGACTGAAACTTCTGCTGCCACTTTCTCTGCTGAGGTTTGCTTGATCTGGGCTGGGGTAAAGAGGAGTCTTTACCCTTGGACTGTTTAATGATGTCAGCCAGTGGCTCGCCAAACAGTCTTTCTCTAGACAAAGGCAAGCTGGTTAAACATTTTTTGGAACCAGCATCTGCTTTCCAGTCCTTTAACCACAATGCCCTGCGCAAAACTACCGAATTGGCAGACGCCATTGAGGTGCGGCTGGTAGATTCTAGGACCGCATTGATAGCGTAAGACGCAAACGCGGACATCTGCGAGGTAAGGGACGCCACTTGCGGCACCGCTGGATGTAAGATAGCATCCACTTTCGCTAAACCAGCTGAAATAGCTTGTAGCGCCCATACGGCTGCGAATGCTGGAGCAAACGACGCGCCGATAGCTTCATAGACAGATTTTAACCAAAGGTCCATCTGTCTGTCATTGGCATCTTTAAGTGAAGCGCCATCTTCCACTGCAACTATGGATCTAGCTGCAAGTTTGGAAATCGGGGGATCCACCTTTGGACACTGGGTCCAGCGCTTGACCACCTCAGGGGGGAAAGGATAACGTGTATCCTTAGAACGTTTAGAGAAACGCTTTTCTGGATGAGCATCGTGTTTCTGGATTGATTCTCTGAAGTCAGAGTGATCCAACAGAGCACTTAATTTACGCTTGGGATAGAGGAAACGAAATTTCTCCTGCTCTGCCGCTGCCTCTTCTGCTGAAGGGGTTGGGGGAGAAATATCTAACAGCCTATTGATGGCTGAGATAAGATCGTTTACCATGGCGTCCCCATCCGGGGTATCCAGATTGAGAGGGGTTCCAGGATTAGACTCCTGATCACTCTCTTCAGACACATCACAGGGAGACTGATTGCGCTGAGACCCTGAGCAGTGTGATGACGTTGAGGGTCTTTCCCAGCGAGCCCGCTTGGGGTGGCTGGGGCAATCATCTGAGTCATCATACTCATCCTGAGAGGCCGGGGACCCCCTTGCAGTCTGGATTAAATCCAACTGCGGAGGGTTAGAGGACATAGACCTCGCCGTGTCCATAGACTGAGCCCCAGGCATGGATTGCAAAGTTTCCAGGATTTTTGCCATAGTCACCGACATATTAACCGCAAAAACTGCAAAGTCTGACCCTGACACCGGGGCAGGACTTACAGGCGTCTCAGCCTGGGTCACTATCTCTCCTGACTCCGGCTGGCGAAGCAGCACCGGATCTGAGCATTGCACACAATGGGGGTCCTTGGAGCCTGCTGGTAGAGCAGCCCCACATGCAGCACACGCAGTGCACACAGCCCTAGCCTTGGCAGCCTTGCGTCTTGTGGATGACATGCTGCTGCTTCCTCAGAGCGATCTGGGGTATTCAGCCAGGAAGCGACCTCACAGTGCAAGAAATCAATAAATCTCTATGTCCAGTGACACAATACACTAACATACACTGAGGCACTAGAGGGGCCAGCTGAAAAGCCGCTTACCGCCCGCTAAAGAGCGGGTGTGTGGTCTTCCAAAGCCCCTCAGTCTAGGTCTCCCAGAGCCTTGCGTCCTTCCTCCAGCCAGCCATGCATGTAATGGCTGCCGGCGTCCTGAGGGAAGAAGGGGGGCGGGCCCTGGGCGTTCCTGACCAAGAGCGGGAAGCCTGCTCCCTCTGTGCCTAGTGTGAGGGCTGGAGCATGTAAATCAGGCTCCAGCCCTCCTCGCTGCCGTGAAACAGCGTCTCTCCCCTACCCTGATTGACAGGGTGGGGGCGGGAACGATCGGAGCTGCCGGCGTCCTAGGCCCAAAAGCCGGGGACTAGAGTTATAAACGCCGCCGCCGTAAAAGCGCGGTCGGCGTATCCCCGGCGCACCACAAGTCACAGCAGCGCCGCCCGGTCCAGTGAGGGTCGGCGCTGCGTTCCCAGAACACAAAGTCCCCCAGATGACTGTAGGAACACCAGCTCAGTGTACGGTCCCCGGCGCACTACAACACCCAGCCAGCCCGGAGTGTGTCTGTGCCTGCCGGGGACACAGAGTACCTGTATGATGCAGGGCCCGGTCCCTGATGGTACTCCTGCTCCGTATCCATCAGGTTCTGATGGGTCTGTGGATGGAGCCCGGCGACAGAGCTTTGAGGCCGGCAGGATCCCACTTCCACAGAACCCCCAAGGGGATGTGGAAGGAAAAACAGCATGTCAGGCTCCAGCCCTGTACCAGCAATAGGTACCTCAACCTTACAACACCATCCAGGGGTGAGAAGGGAGCATGCTGGGGACACTATATGTGTCCTCTTTTCTTCCATCCGAAATAGTCAGCAGCTACTGCTGACTAAAATCTGTGGAGCTATGCATGGAATGTCTGACCTCCTTCGCACACAAAGCTAAAAACTGGAGTACCCGTGATACCACGGGGGGGTATAGCCAGAGAGGGAGGGGCCTTGCACTTTTAGTGTAGTGCTTTGTGTGGCCTCCAGAGGGCAGTAGCTATACCCCAATCGTCTGGGTCTCCCAATAGAGCGCTGAAGAAAGGAAAAACTAGGCCGCAAAGCCGGGGACTCGAGTAATAAGCGCGGCCGTCCTATGTGCACGGCCGGCGCGGAAGTCCCCGGCGCACCACAAGTCCCAGCCGCGCCACAGTGTAAAACACCCAGCAGCGGCCGGCGCGGCAGTTCCCAATACATAAATTCACTCAGCAAAGCTGCAGTGAATAATAGCACCAGCGCTCCGCGCTGTTGTCCCCGGCGCACTAACACTCCCAGCAATGCTGGTGCGTGTGTGCGCGATGTGTACGGGGACACAGAGTACCTTAATGTCGCAGGGCCCTGTCCCTGAGGATACTCAGCTCCATATCCAGCAGGTTCTCTGGGTCTGTGGATGGAGCCCGGTCTCAGTGCCTGGAGACCGGTAAGATCCCACTTCACCCAGAGCCCTGAGGGGGATGGGGAAGGAAAATAGCATGTGGGCTCCAGCCGCCGTACCAGCAATAGGTACCTCAACCTTACAAACCGCAAGTGGGGTGAGAAGGGAGCATGCTGGGGGCCCTATATGGGCCCACTTTTCTTCCATCCGACATAGTCAGCAGCTACTGCTGACTAAACAGTGGAGCTATGCGTGGATGTCTGACCTCCTTCGCACAAAGCAGAAAACTGAGCAGCCCGTTGTCACAAACCACCGGGGGGGTCACTCAGAAATCCCCCGCGCTGGCTACCAGTACGTCACAATCGGGGGGTAACAAGTGGGGGTCACCCCTCCTTTATACCTCCCGACCGACAGACAGAGCACGTGATGCGCTCTCTAGCGCCCCTCTTATAGTCAGGCCAATTATGGAATTGCCCGACAATAAGCAAGGAGGCCGCTATACTACTTATGCCGATTATTGAAGGGTCCCCGGTGAGAGTAGGGTATATATTCCCCCGACCTCCGCGGGCGGAATATATAAAACCTCCCTGAATCTCACTGGCCTCCCCACAATAATCCTTGGCACAACTCGCTGCCACCAACCGATTTACGGTAACTATTAACCGAACACACAGACGTGGGATTCAAGATCGAGATAACAGAACAGCCCAAGATTAATTATATAATTTAATCAGCCTAAAGCACACTAGAACTACAATATATACAATAGGGAATCTACAGAATATACATATGTCAGAGTACAGTTACAGATAAAGCATGTTTTACAAACAGGTATGCAATTCAATCAGTTACCTTGTGCGTCTGGCCACAGGGGGGCGCTGTAGACCAGGTTTCTAGGAACTCCCACAGATGTTTCCTGCACGTGACCCCCAGCGAAAGAACACTGGAAAATGGCCGAAGTAGGGTTATCAACCTGGGCAAATCCAGGTCCCCTCCTACCTTAGTGACCTCAGAGGGAGCACTGCTCCACCCCTGGCTTGAGTTATGGACAATCCACAACATGGAATATGGGCCATAACTTTGCCTGGGAGCGTCGTAGGCGGACGCCAATGCTCTCATTGTGACAGTTATGAATTTAGCTACAGAACGAGGGGACTCATGACCTGTCTGCCAGTTCCCCATTGGCTGATATCACGCCTGGGGCATTTCCCAATGTCCTGCTCCCATAAAAAGGGTGTGCCGGCATCGTCCGCATGCGGAGACACCATTTTTATGGTTGCCATATTTATCGGAAATATGGCTTGCGAGATATGAACCATTTTTTACTGGAGTCGTTCTGTCTGGCTATTTCCATAGCCTTGCTAACTAGCTAGCAGCTCCTACTACAGGGTGACGGCAGGGAGTCATCCTGTGTCCATTGTTCCCACACCACCTCATCTCCATATCACAGGACATGGCCATGGAGGTGTAAGTGGAACACTGAGAACAAGAAGGGAGGGGGGCACTGCCAGGGAGTGATGAGGGATTATGACTGGAGTCATAATTCATCTTCATATCCCGGGATTTGCCTCACACCCGTGATCCCACGGGGGGTGTATAGCCAGAAGGGGAGGGGCCTTACACTTTTTAGTGTAATGCTTTGTGTGGCCTCCAGAGGCAGTAGCTATACACCCAATTGTCTGGGTCTCCCAATTAGGAGCGACAAAGAAAGAGGGCGACGCTCGAGGACAGGGAAAGAGGGCGACGCTCGAGGACAGGGAAAGAGGGCGACGCTCGAGGACAGGGAAAGAGGGTGACGCTCGAGGACGGTGGATGCTGCAGGATGGAGCATAAACCTATAAAAAATAACTCTGCGCCCGGTCATATCAACGCACAAATCCTTCATTACATGGAATGAATGCAAGAGCGGCGACATCCACAGAGGCGAGGTACAAAGACATCAACAACCACAGCCCCCCCCGAACTACCTGGGAACGCCCCTCGCCCCATCACAGGAGATCTCCCCACTATCACACGTCCTCCGCTGCCTCTACCATCAGATCGATCCCGACATCCATTACCTGAGGCGCCATCTCCCCCAGGAGCACCGAGGCGCCATCTCCCCCAGGAGCACCGAGGCGCCATCTCCCCCAGGAGCACCGAGGCGCCATCTCCCCCAGGAGCACCGAGGCGCCATCTCCCCCGGGAGCACCGAGGCGCCATCTCCCCCGGGAGCACCGAGGCGCCATCTCCCCCAGGAGCACCGAGGCGCCATCTCCCCCAGGAGCACCGAGGCGCCATCTCCCCCAGGAGCACCGAGGCGCCATCTCCCCCAGGCGCACCGAGGCGCCAACTCCCCCAGGAGCACAGAGGCGCCAACTCCCCCAGGAGCACCGAGGCGCCAACTCCCCCAGGAGCACCGAGGCGCCAACTCCCCCAGGAGCACCGAGGCGCCAACTCCCCCAGGAGCACCGAGGCGCCAACTCCCCCAGGCGCACCGAGGCGCCATCTCCCCCAGGAGCACCGAGGCGCCATCTCCCCCAGGCGCACCGAGGCTCCATCTCCCCCTGGCGCACCGAGGCGCCATCGTGTCACCGCCCTGGTATCAGGCATTGGTGTTCCTCACCTGGTCGGCGTACTTCAGCTTCAGGCAGGAGATGACTTTTCCCTCCAGTTCGGTGTCGTCTTGGGCGCCATTCAGGATGGACTGGCAAAATTTGGGGATATCGGCTTTGCAGGATTTGCGGAGGATGGGGTTCAGACGATAATCTGTCAGTACAGAGGATCGGGATTACACAGAGATTGGGGGTGAGGCAGCGGCGCGGGGGAGGAGGGCCGGGGGTGAGGCAGCAGCGCGGGGGGGTTAGGCAGCAGTGCCAGGGAGGAGGGCCGGGGGTGAGGCAGCGTCGCGGGGGGGTTAGGCAGCAGTGCCAGGGAGGAGGGCCGGGGGTGAGGCAGCGTCGCGGGGGGGTTAGGCAGCAGTGCCAGGGAGGAGGGCCGGGGGTGAGGCAGCAGCGCGGGGAAGGAGGGCCGGGGGTGAGGCAGCAGCGCGGGGAAGGAGGGCCGGGGGTGAGGCAGCAGCGCGGGGAAGGAGGGCCGGGGGTGAGGCAGCAGTGCCAGGGAGGAGGGCCGGGGGTGAGGCAGCGTCGCGGGGGGGTTAGGCAGCAGTGCCAGGGAGGAGGGCCGGGGGTGAGGCAGCGTTGCTGTGGAAGGGGGGGGGGTGTTGCGGAGTCAGACTGACCTGTGTTCTGGGTGATCTGCCGCTTGGTGATCATCTGCTTACATTTGGGGTCCATGGTCTCGGTGTTCTTGTTCTGCTTCAGACACTGCAGGATGTTCTTGGGGTCCGTATCACTGCAGAACCTCTGCAGATCCGAGCAGGCAGCCATTAGTGGGGTTCATGCACAGTGCCCGGTCCCCCTGCCCGGCCTCGCGGTCTCACCTTGATCATCTGCTTGCAGACCCTCATCAGCGTGTAGTCCAGCTCTGGATCCATCATCTCGGTCTCTTGGAGCTTGAAGACTTTCTGGTGACAGGACGGCGTCAGCTGCTTCTTTCTTTCCTTCAGACACTCAATGATCTACAATGAAGGGTTACACGTGATCAGCAGGAGCCTGCGGAGCGGCGGCGATCAGCAGGAGCCTGCGGAGCGGCGGCGATCAGCAGGAGCCTGCGGAGCGGCGGCGATCAGCAGGAGCCTGCGGAGCGGCGGCGATCAGCAGGAGCCTGCGGAGCGGCGGCGATCAGCAGGAGCCTGCGGAGCGGCGGCGATCAGCAGGAGCCTGCGGAGCGGCGGCGATCAGCAGGAGCCTGCGGAGCGGCGGCGATCAGCAGGAGCCTGCGGAGCGGCGGCGATCAGCAGGAGCCTGCGGAGCGGCGGCGATCAGCAGGAGCCTGCGGAGCGGCGGCGATCAGCAGGAGCCTGCGGAGCGGCGGCGATCAGCAGGAGCCTGCGGAGCGGCGGCGATCAGCAGGAGCCTGCGGAGCGGCGGCGATCAGCAGGAGCCTGCGGAGCGGCGGCGATCAGCAGGAGCCTGCGGAGCGGCGGCGATCAGCAGGAGCCTGCGGAGCGGCGGCGATCAGCAGGAGCCTGCGGAGCGGCGGCGATCAGCAGGAGCCTGCGGAGCGGCGGCGATCAGCAGGAGCCTGCGGAGCGGCGGCGATCAGCAGGAGCCTGCGGAGCGGCGGCGATCAGCAGGAGCCTGCGGAGCGGCGGCGATCAGCAGGAGCCTGCGGAGCGGCGGTGATCAGCAGGGGGCAGCCTCACCTGAGCGTTTCCAAAGGGCACGTTTGGGCAGAGGGTGGTGATGTCAGTCTTGCAGGAGTCGTACAGTTTGGGCTCCAGGCGGATGTCCTCGGACTGCGGAGGGATCAGTGTTATTACTTATACGGAGGCCACGTCCTCAGCGTGGCGGGATCTACAGCAGCAGCAGCTCACCATCTCCAGCTCCTCCACCCGCAGCTGCTTCCGGCACTTCAGGGACACGCGCTGCTCCTTCAGGTCCTGCAGGGTATCGTTCCGGACGGTGGTGCTGAGACATATGACGACGTCCACCCTGTGTGGGGAAGACAGCGGGCTCAGGGAAAGCGGGCACCCCCCGGGGGAGGGAGGGAGGGGGGGCCAGGCACGAACACTCACTTCTGCTTAATGTTGGGGCACAGCTTCAGCACGTCCTCCTTGCACGCCATCTTAAACTTGTAGGAGAAGCGGAAGTCTTTCATCTGTATCTAAAAGGGAAAAGAAGAAAATAATCAGAGTAACGGTCAGTGTCCGTCTGCAAAGCCTAAGATGGTGCCGGTGAGCGGCGCATCGGGGGCCTGGTGTGGAGGATATACACCAGAAACATTGTATCTGTGGAAAATCCCATGTGCCAGAGTGCCGACGCCCACCAGACGGCCGGCATCAGACATCGGGAAGCAGCAGATGGAAGCAGCACACAAAGGGATATTCACCAGGACCATTGTTATACATCAGAATACACCAATATGGGCCAAGACAGCATGAAGGGGCAAGTGAAGAAACCTTACAGCGGACCCAGCCTCCTCAGGACACAGGGGCAGCACACAGTTACCCCACAAATCAGACCCCCGACCCCCCAGAAATCAGACCCCCCCCCTCTCGGCCCTCCAGAAATCAGACCCCCGGCCCTCCAGAAATCAGACCCCCGGCCCTCCAGAAATCAGACCCCCCCCCCCCCCCCCCTCGGCCTCACAGAAATCAAACCCCCGGCCCTCCAGAAATCAGACCCCCCACCCCCACCTCTCAGAAATCAGACCCCCGGCCCTCCAGAAATCAGACCCCCGGCCCTCCAGAAATGGGGTCAGAAGGGCAGGGCCCTCGGGGGAGGGGTTTGGGCAGTATTTATTGGTGGTGCAGTGAGCCATGGATGCCGTCTCGTCACTTTCTTCTTTCATGTCTGACTGTATGCGCAGTTTCTGTATACGGCGCCTGATGGCGGAGGATGACAATGACCGGCTCACTCCGGACTGGGAACGCAATATGCCTCTATCACATGGAGGCCGGGATCTAGTGATCTTACAGGGGATCTGTCAGCAAGTTTTACCTACTTCATCAGAGCGAAGGGGCAGAGACTGAAGGAGCCACGTCCATGGGAGATCGCTGTGTGCAGCCGCTCTGACTATCTCAGCGCTGGGTGTAGCAGAGCTGAGTGAGCTTCCTCACCCACACCAGGCTCACTATAGAGTGTGCACTCACAGCAGGGGGCGCCGTCACACCAATGTCCCTCACACAGCAACAAGCCCATAAGTATGGCAAACAACAGCTGCACACATAAGAGAAGCACAGAGGTTGTCACCTGGTTAACCCTCGCAGCATGCTGCCCTCAGCTTATACGGCAAAGAAGGGAATTTTGTTACTTACCGTAAATTCCTTTTCTTCTAGCTCTTATTGGGAGACCCAGACGATTGGGGTATAGCTACTGCCTCCGGAGGCCACACAAAGCACTACACTAAAAAGTGCAAGGCCCCTCCCCTTCTGGCTATACACCCCCAGTGGGATCACGGGTTCTCCAGTTTTAGTGCCAAAGCAAGAAGGAGGAAAGCCAATAACTGGTTTAAACAAATTAACTCCGAGTAACATCGGAGAACTGAAAAACCGTTCAACATGAACAACATGTGTACCCGCAAACAACAAAAACATCCCGAAGGACAACAGGGCGGGTGCTGGGTCTCCCAATAAGAGCTAGAAGAAAAGGAATTTACGGTAAGTAACAAAATTCCCTTCTTCTTCAGCGCTCTATTGGGAGACCCAGACGATTGGGACGTCCAAAAGCTGTCCCTGGGTGGGTAAAGAAATACCTCATGTTAGGGCTGCAAAACAGCCCTCCCCTACGGGGAGGTAACTGCCGCCTGCAGGACTCTTCTACCTAGGCTGGCATCCGCCGAAGCATAGGTATGCACCTGATAATGCTTGGTGAAAGTGTGCAGACTGGACCAGGTAGCTGCCTGGTACACTTGTTGAGCCGAAGCCTGGTGTCGTAATGCCCAGGACGCACCCACGGCTCTGGTTGAGTGGGCTTTTAGCCCTGAAGGAACCGGAAGCCCCGCAGAACGGTAGGCCTCTAGAATTGGTTCTTTGATCCATCGAGCCAGGGTGGCTTTAGAAGCCTGCAACCCCTTGCGCGGACCAGCGACAAGGACAAAAAGTGCATCGGAACGGCGCATGGGCGCCGTGCGGGAAATGTAGAGTCTGAGTGCTCTCACCAGATCTAACAAACGTAAGTCCTTTTCATACCGGTGAACCGGATGAGGACAAAAGGAAGGCAAGGATATATCCTGATTAAGATGAAACGAGGATACGACCTTAGGGAGAAACTCCGGAATGGGGCGCAGCACTACCTTGTCCTGGTGGAACACCAGGAAGGGAGCCTTGGATGACAGAGCTGCCAGCTCAGACACTCGCCGAAGCGATATGATCGCAACGAGAAACGCCACCTTCTGTGACAGGCGAGAAAGGAAACTTCCTTCAGAGGCTCGAAAGGCGGCTTCTGGAGAGCAACTAATACCCTGTTGAGATCCCATGGATCTAACGGCCGCTTGTACGGGGGTACGATATGACAGACCCCCTGTAGGAACGTGCGCACCTTAGAAAGACGTGCTAGACGCTTCTGAAAAAACACGGATAGTGCCGAGACTTCCCCCTTAAGGAAGCCGAGCGACAAGCCCTTTTCTAACCCCGATTGCAGGAAGGAAAGAAAAGTAGGCAATGCAAATGGCCAGGGAGACACTCCCTGAGCCGAGCACCAGGTTAAGAAAATCTTCCACGTTCTGTGGTAGATCTTAGCAGAGGTGGACTTCCTAGCCTGTTTCATGGTGGCAACGACCCCTTGGGATAATCCTGAAGACGCTAGGATCCAAGACTCAATGGCCACACAGTCAGGTTCAGGGCCGCAGAATTCCGATGGAAAAACGGCCCTTGGGACAGTAAGTCTGGCCAGCCTGGTAGTGACCACGGTCGGCCGACCGTGAGATGCCACAGATCCGGGTACCACGATCTCCTCGGCCAGTCTGGGGCGACGAGTATGACGCGGCTGCAATCGGATCTGATTTTTTGCGCAGTACTCTGGGCAAGAGTGCCAGAGGTGGAAACACATATGTGAGCCGGAACTGCGACCAATCTTGCACTAAGGCGTCTGCCGCCAGAGCTCTGTGATCGCGCGATCGTGCCATAAATGCCGGGACCTTGTTGTTGTGCCGAGACGCCATTAGGTCGACGTCCGGCACCCCCCAGCGGCGACAGATTTCCTGAAACACGTCCGGGTGAAGGGACCATTCCCCTGCGTCCATACCCTGGCGACTGAGGAAGTCTGCTTCCCAGTTTTCTACGCCCGGGATGTGAACTGCGGATATGGTGGATGCTGTGTCCTCCACCCACATGAGGATTCGCCGGACTTCCTGGAAGGCTTGCCGACTGCGCGTCCCTCCTTGGTGGTTGATGTATGCCACCGCTGTGGAGTTGTCCGACTGGATTCGGATCTGCTCCCTTCTAGCCACTGCTGGAAAGCTAGTAGGGTAAGATACCCTGCCCCGATTTCCAGAACATTGATCTGAAGGGTGGACTCCTGCTGAGTCCACGTCCCCTGAGCCCTGTGGCGGAGACAAACTGCTCCCCACCCTGACAGACTCGTATCTGTCGTGACCACTGCCCAGGATGGGGGTAGGAAGGATCTTCACTGTGACAATGAGGTGGGAATAAGCCACCATTGCAGAGAGTCCTTGGCCGTCTGGGAAAGGGAGACTTTCCTGTCCAGGGAGGTTGACTTCCCGTCCCATTGGCGGAGAATGTCCCCTTGCAGTTGGCGCAGATGAAACTGCGCAAAGGGAACTGCCTCCATGGCTGCCACCATCTTCCCTAGGAAGTGCATGAGGCGCCTTAAGGGGTGCGACTGGCCTTGAAGGAGAGACTGCACCTCTGTTTGCAGTGAACGCTGCTTGTTCAGCGGAAGCTTCACTATCGCTGATAGAGTGTGAACTCCATGCCGAGATACGTTAGTGATTGAGTCGGTGACCGATTTGACCTTGCCAAATTGATGATCCACCCGAAAGTCTGGAGAGTCTCCAGCGTAACATTCAGGCTGCGTTGTCATGCCTCGAGGGAGGGTGCTTTGACGAGTAGATCGTCCAAGTAAGGGATCACCGGGTGTCCCTGAGAGTGCAAGACTGCTACCACTGCTGCCATGACCTTGGTGAACACCCGTGGGGCTGTCGCCAGACCGAATGGCAGAGCTACGAACTGAAGATGGTCGTCTCCTATCACAAAACGTAGAAAACGTTGGTGCTCCGTAGCAATTGGCACGTGGAGATAGGCATCTTTGATGTCTGTTGAGGCAAGGAAGTCTCCTCGAGACATTGAGGCAATGACGGATCGGAGGGATTCCATCCGGAACCGCCTGGCGTTCGCATGCTTATTGAGCAGTTTTAGGTCCAGAACAGGACGGAAGGAGCCGTCCTTTTTTGGAGCCACAAAGAGATTGGAGTACAAACCCTCGCCCTCGTTCCTGAGGGGGGACAGGGATCACCACTCCTTCTGCTCTTAGAGCGTCCACCGCCTGCAGCAGGGCATCTGCTCGGTGGGGAGGTGGGGCCGTTCTGAAGAATGGAGTCGGAGGACGAGAACAGAACACTGTCCTGTGCACGTGAGCACAATATCCGTCACCCACCGGTCTGTGACCTGTGGCAGCTAAATGTCGCCAAAGGCGGGGGAGTCTGCCATCAACCGCGGATGCGGAGAGAGAGAGAGAGCTGAGAGTCATGAGGAGACCGCCTTGGTAGCGGTTCCTCCGGCTGCCTTCCTTGGGCGTGATTGAGCCCGGCCGGAATCTGAGCCCGTCTGAGGTTTTGTAGCCCTTTTGCACGAGGACAATTGGGACCTGCCCGAGCCTGGGAAGGACCGAAACCTCGACTGTACTTTTAGGACAGCATTAATAGGGTAAGTCGCAGTGCAGACATTGCGGAGTTACGGACGCCTCTGCGGTACAGATGTACATGTGCTCAAGGCCAGCTGCGCAAGAACAGCTGAAAAGGTTAGGTTGCCTATACGGCTGTGAATGCCGGAGCAACCGACACGCCGATAGCCTCCTAGACAGATTTCAACCAGAGTCCATCTGTCTGTGAATGGCATCTTTAAGTGAAGCCCCATCTCCAGTGCAACTATGGCTCTAGACGCAAGCCTGGAGATTGGAGAATCCACCTTTGGACCCTGGGTCCAGCGCTTGACCACGTCAGGGGAAAAGGGATAACGTGTATCTTAAAAACGTTTGGAGAAGACGCTTATCTGGTAAGCGTGGTGTTCCTGGACTGCTTCTCTGAAGTCAGCGTGGCCAGAAAAATACTCAATATCCGTTTGAGATACTGAAAAGGGACTTCTCCTGCTGTGAAGCTGACTCCTCCACTGGGGGAGCTGAGGGAGAAAGATCCAACCTTCCATTGATGGACGCTATAGGATCATTCCGTATGGCGTTACCATCCGGTGTATCCGGATTGATAGCGATGTCAGGATCAAGGTCCTGGAGAGCTGCCTTATCATACAGAGAGTCCTCCTGGGACCCCCCCGTTCCAAATGAGGTTGGTCAGGAAGATTGCCCATGGCCTGTCTGGACTGCAAGTCTCTATCTTATGACAATATATCTGTCGAAACTGCAACTCCGTCCCTGTCCTTGGACAGGGATGACAGGTGGTTTCTTTGGCCACGACTAGTAGAGACCCCGGCAGACGAAGTGCTAGAGACCCCGGCAGACGAAGTGCTACAGGGGAGCATGCACACAATGGGACGGTGTCATGAACAGCATCCCATGTAGTAAAAACAGCACTGAAAATCTGTGTTGCTTTTTTGCCGCTGCCGACTAGCCATCTAGAAGTATATAGCCAAGAATGGTGACCGTACAGTGCAATGTATAGCATACAAGCATAAAGTACAAATGAACACTGCAGCACAAGCAATACAAGCAGCATAGAAGCCTATGCCCTGGCACCTCTGCTCTTCTGCTGCTGTAGACTAGTCATCTAGGGGAATATAGCCCAGAAGAGTGACCATACAGTGCAATGTATAGCATACAAGCACAAGTACAAATGCACACTGCAGCACATGCAATCCAAGCAGCATAGAAGCCTGTGCCCTGGCACCTCTGCTCTTCTGCTGCTGTAGACTGGTCATCTAGGGGAATATAGCCCCGAAGAGTGACCATACAGTGCAATGTATAGCATACAAGCACAAGTACAAATGCACACTGCAGCCCATGCAATACAAGCAGCATAGAAAAAAACCTGTGCCCCAGCACCCTTGGTTTTCTGCTGCTGTAGTCTAGCCATTCCAGGAGAATATAGCTAAGACTAGCGACTGTACAGTGCAATGTATAGCATACAAGCATAAATACAAATGAACACTTCAGTACGTGCAATACAAGCAGCCTAGAAAGCCTGTGCCTTAGCACACCTGCTTTCCTGCTGCTGATGTGTCGCTCTCCAAGCGCGCATATAGCGACCTATGCAGTTAAAATACACATGTACACACTGCAGTATATATTGGGGTCAGCACTATGTGTGCCGCTTACCGCCCGCCTATAAGCGGGTGTATGGTCGCCACCGTCCTGCCTGGTTGCCGAAAGTCCGAGCTCGGACTGCAGTAATGGCTGCCGGCGTCTTCCCCAGCTCGTGTGAGGAGGGGCGGGCCGTGGGCGTGCCCCAAGTCAGAGCGGGAATCCGGCGTCCGACAGTGTGCAGTGAGAGGGCTGGAGCATGTAAATAAGGCTCCAGCCCTCGGCGCTGCTGATTGCTCAGCGTCTGTCCCCTTCCCTGAGTGACAGGGAGGGGGCGGGAACGAAGCGGCACTAGGCCGCAGAAGCCGGGGACTGGATTTATAAGCGCCGCCGCCGTAAAAGCGCGGTCGGCGCCCAGTCCCCGGCGAACTACAAGTCCCAGCCGCGCCGCCGCTCCCGGAGCGTCCGGCGCGGTAGTTCCCCATACACAAAGTCACTCAGCAAAGCTGCAGTGACTGTAACCCTTTACTGTCCCCGGCGCACTAGCACACCCAGCAAGTCTGGAGTGTGCTGTGCCTGTGTGTACGGGGACACAGAGTACCTGTAATGGTGCAGGGCCATGTCCCTGAACGGTACTCCAGCTCCGTATCCAGCAGGTTCAAATGGGTCTGTGGATGGAGCCCGGCGTCAGAGCTTTGAGGCCGGCAGGATCCCACTTCCTCAGAGCCCCCCAGGGGGATGTGGAAGGAAAGCAGCATGTGGGCTCCAGCCTCCGTACCAGCAATAGGTACCTCAACCTTACAACACCATCAACGGGTGAGAAGGGAGCATGCTGGGGGCCCTATATGGGCCCTCTTTTCTTCCATCCGAAATAGTCAGCAGCTACTGCTGACTAAAATCTGTGGAGCTATGCATGGATGTCTGACCTCCTTCGCACAAAGCTTGAAAACTGGAGAACCCGTGATACCACGGGGGGGTATAGCCAGAAGGGGAGGGGCCTTGCACTTTTTAGTGTAGTGCTTTGTGTGGCCTCCGGAGGCAGTAGCTATACCCCAATCGTCTGGGTCTCCCAATAGAGCGCTGAAGAAATCCTGGTGACTGACCCATTTAATGAGATGGAGGAGGGAAGGAGGACGGACATTGGGAGGAAGAACAGAAGACAACGGAGGGAGGGAGTATGGTTGGAGGACAAACGGAGGGAGGATGCTGCCAGGGCTACGTACCAGCTGGAACTGTGTGACGCCGACCAGGGCTACGTACCAGCTGGAAGTGTGTGATGCCGCCAGGGCTACGTACCAGCTGGAAGTGTGTGATCCCGCCGGGGGTACGTACCAGCTGGAAGTGTGTGATGCCGCCGGGGGCTACGTACCAGCTGGAAGTATGTGATGCCGCCAGGGCTACGTACCAGCTGGAAGTGTGTGATGCCGCCGGGGCTACCAGCTGGAAGTGTGTGATGCCGCCGGGGCTACGTACCAGCTGGAAGTGTGTGATGCCGCCAGGGCTACGTACCAGCTGGAAGTGTGTGATGCCGCCAGGGCTACGTACCAGCTGGAAGTGTGTGATGCCGCCAGGGCTACGTACCAGCTGGAAGTGTGTGATGCCACCGGGGCTACGTACCAGCTGGAAGTGTGTGATGCCGCCGGGGCTACGTACCAGCTGGAAGTGTGTGATGCCGCCGGGGCTACGTACCAGCTGGAAGTGTGTGATGCCGCCGGGGCTTAGTACCAGCTGGAAGTGTGTGATGCCGCCGGGGCTACGTACCAGCTGGAAGTGTGTGTGATGCCGCCGGGGCTACGTACCAGCTGGAAGTGTGTGTGATGCCGCCGGGGCTACGTACCAGCTGGAAGTGTGTGTGATGCCGCCGGGGCTACGTACCAGCTGGAAGTGTGTGTGATGCCGCCGGGGCTACGTACCAGCTGGAAGTGTGTGATGCCGCCGGGGCTACGTACCAGCTGGAAGTGTGTGATGCCGCCGGGGCTACGTACCAGCTGGAAGTGTGTGATGCCACCAGGGCTACGTACCAGCTGGAAGTGTGTGATGCCGCCGGGGCTACGTACCAGCTGGAAGTGTGTGTGATGCCGCCGGGGCTACGTACCAGCTGGAAGTGTGTGATGCCGCCGGGGCTACGTACCAGCTGGAAGTGTGTGATGCCGACCAGGGCTACGTACCAGCTGGAAGTGTGTGATGCCGCCGGGGCTACGTACCAGCTGGAAGTGTGTGATGCCGACCAGGGCTACGTACCAGCTGGAAGTGTGTGACGCCGACCAGGGCTACGTACCAGCTGGAAGTGTGTGATGCCGACCAGGGCTACGTACCAGCTGGAAGTGTGTGACGCCCACCGCGCACTTCTCATTCATCTCCTTCTGGTGCTTGTTCTGGATTAGACACTCCATCAGGTCTCCGGAGTCAATCTGGTTATCGGCCGACTCCTGAGCAGACAGAAGAGCAGCGTCACTCCAGGTGCCCCCCATCCCCCACCCCACTGATAGAAGAAGAGTCCGTGGAGAGACGTCAGACCCCCCCCTCCTGTACACAGGGACTGGTGGCTCATTTCCCTTCAGGACTATGGATCGGCCATGACATCCGTCCCTTCTGAGCACATATCGGTAAATGTGACGCGCCCATGGTGGACGACTCCAGTCCTGCCAAATCCCCAGGTCTGCGTGCATGAGAAGACGAGCAGTGGCCTCCCCCCACAAGACGAGCCCACCTACGTGGCAGTATCCCTGGATGATGGGCTCGCACGCTCTCATCAGAAGAGTCTCGATCTGGATGTCCTGGAAGCAGAAGCCACACAAGTGCATCAGACATTAGTGATCCATGGCCACGCGGCTGATGCCGGCTCCTCGCTCGCGGCTCACCTCCGACTCCAGCTCCGTCAGATTCCCCACGATCTCCCGGCACTCCGGGACCAGCTCCTCCAGGTGATCCTGCAGACACTCCAGCTCCTGGAAGACACGTGCCACGTAAACAAGACGCTGCAGCCCCCACCACGTAAACAAGACGCTGCAGCCACCACAGCCGGCACCACGTAAACAAGACGCTGCACCCACCGCGCCAGACAGCGCCACCTAAACAAGACGCTGCAGCCACCACCACACATACAAGACGCTGCAGCCACCACAGCCGGCACCACGTAAACAAGACGCTGCAGCAACCACAGCCGGCACCACATAAACAAGACGCTGCAGCCACCACCACGTAAACAAGACGTTGCAGCCACCACCACGTAAACAAGACGCTGCAGTCACCACCACGTAAACAAGACGCTGCAGCCACCACAGCCGGCACCACGTAAACAAGACGCTGCAGCCACCACCACGTAAACAAGACGCTGCAGCCACCACCACACATACAAGACGCTGCAGCCACCACCACACATACAAGACGCTGCAGCCACCACAGCCGGCACCACGTAAACAAGACACTGCAGCCACCACAGCCGGCACCACGTAAACAAGATGCTGCAGCCACCACAGCCGGCACCACGTAAACAAGACGCTGCAGCCATCACAGCCGGCACCACGTAAACAAGACGCTGCAGCCATCACAGCCGGCACCACGTAAACAAGACGCTGCACCCACCACAGCCGGCACCACACATACAAGACGCTGCACCCACCACAGCCGGCGCCACACATACAAGACGCTGCACCAACTGCGCCAGATAGCGCCACCTAAACAAGATGCTGCACTCACCGTGGACGGACAGTGCCTTGGCGGCCAGACAGTGCCACATAACCCACCGAGGATGGACAACGCCATATAAAAAAAAAAAGGCGCTGCACCCACCACGCCAGACAGCGCCCCCTACCTGTCCTGTCTCAGTCTTCTCATTGCACCACTTCCCAAGCTCTGTCATGCATTTTGCCTGCATGGCGGGGTCCAGCTTCACATCCAGCGCCCTCTGGTGGAGGATACGTTGCACTTCAGCGCGGCACTCACGTGATAACTGCATGAACAGGAGGGGATACATAAGACGATGGAGAAGATTTTGGGATCCTAAGTGGTTGTGTCCTCCACAGGGCCGCAGCCTCCGGGGTGAGGACAGCTGCCAGGTGACAGACTCCTGGCCTGTATCTCTGGGGGCACTCACCCTGCGCCCCTGCTCCTCCGTGCGATACGCGTGCCGATACAGACAGGAGAAGACGGCTCCCGCCGGCATGTTCTCGTTGGTCTCGTTCCAGCTGTGAGCGTAACACAATCGGGAGGCGTCGCCCTGACATTTCCTGTACAAGACTGGATCCAACCTGGAAAGAGAGCGCGGGGGTCAGGGCGGTGTCCGCAGCCCCAGGCGGTGCACTGTGGCGGAGCCTTACTTCCAGTCCCGGGAGATGAAGTACTGCAGCTCCAGCAGGCGGTGCTCACACTGCTCCACCATCTTCTCCGTATACAAGTGCTCCATAAGACACGACAGGATCCTGCAGAAGACGGGCAGCCGTCAACACCCCTCACCGCGCGCCCGTCTCCCTGCCCCAGGCACCCCTCACCGCGCGCCCACCTCCCTGCCCCACTCACCGCGCCCCCACCTCCCTTCCCCAGGCGCTCCTCACCGCGCGCCCACCTTCCTGCCCCGGTCGCCCCTCACCGCGCACCCACCTCCCTGCCCCGGTCGCCCCTCACCACCGCGCCCACCTCCCTGCCCTGGTCGCCCCTTACCACGCGCCCACCTCCCTGCCCAGCGCCCCTCACCCGCACGCCCACCTCCCTGCCCCACTCACCGCGCCCCCACCTCCCTTCCCAGGCGCTCCTCACCGCGCGCCACCTTCCTGCCCCGGTCGCCCCTCACCGCGCACCACCTCCCTGCCCCGGGAGCCCCTCACCGTGCGTCCACCTCCCTGCCCTGGTCGCCCCTCACCACGCGTCCACCTCCCTGCCCTGGTCGCCCCCTCACCACGCGCCCACCTCCCTGCCCTGGTCGCCCCTCACCACGCGCCCACCTCCCTGCCCCGGGAGCCCCTCACCGCACGCCCACCTCCCTGCCCGGTCGCCCCTCACCGCGCGCCCACCTCCCTGCCCGGGAGCCCCTCACCGCGCGCCCACCTCCCTGCCCCGGGAGCCCCTCACCGCGCGCCCACCTCCCTGCCCCGGGAGCCCCTCACCGCGCGCCCACCTCCCTGCCCCGGGAGCCCCTCACCGCGCGTCCACCTCCCTGCCCCGGGAGCCCCTCACCGCGCGCCCACCTCCCTGCCCCGGAGCCCCTCACCGCGCGCCCACCTCCCTGCCCCGGGAGCCCCTCACCGTGCGCCCACCTCCCTGCCCCGGGAGCCCCTCACCGCGTGCCCACCTCCCTGCCCCGGGAGCCCCTCACCGCGCGCCCACCTCCCTGCCCCGGGAGCCCCTCACCGCGCGCCCACCTCCCTGCCCCGGGAGCCCCTCACCGCGCGCCCACCTCCCTGCCCGGGAGCCCCTCACCGCGCGCCCACCTCCCTGCCCCGGGAGCCCCTCACCGCGCGCCCACCTCCCTGCCCCGGGAGCCCCTCACCATGTGCCCACCTCCCTGCCCCCGGCCGCCCCTCACCATGCGCCCACCTCCCTGCCTGGTCGCCCCTCACCACGCGCCCACCTCCCTGCCCCGGCCGCCCCTCACCCACACTCACATGGGGTCTCCGGAGCGGATGTGCTTGCAGGCGGTCTGGATGACAGACTCACAGGCCTCGTTCAGAGCGCGGTCGATCGATAATCGGAGGCAGGGTCCGTCTCCTGCACCAGTGTCTGTAACTGTAGGGAGCAGAGGCGGCCATTACCACGGTGATCAGGAGAGCAGACGCCCGCTATACAGGGCACGTGGCACTCACCGCCTGCTGGCACTTCTCGGCTATATTGCCCTTCTCTCCACGCACGACCTTCATCAGGCAGTGCAGGGTGCGGCCCTTCCGATGCAGGCCGGAGCAGTGGTGCTCGATCTCCCCGCGGCAGCTCAGGATGATCTCCGGGCTCAGGGAGAAGTCCTCCATTAACATCCGCCGGTAATCCAGCATCTCGCCCTGGCACTCGCTGCTCACCTGCCGCCCTAGAGAACAGCACCGGGGTCAGAGCGGCTCCTAGCATCACCCTCCCCAGGAGTATGCACCCGCCTGCCCCCACTAGTGACACGGAGCCCACCCTGTGCTCGGGGGACACAGCAGAGCCAGGGGCGGCACCACAGCGTGTACAGCGCACAGGCCTCCGTAGTGATGGGAGTGTGCAGAGGGGGCCCGGTGTGAGAGCAGCGCCTCGCCCCCAGCGCACAGGCTCCGCAGTGATGGCAGAGCGGGGCCCCGGTGTGTGAGCAGCGCCTCGCCCCAGTGCACAGGCTCCGCAGTGATGGCGCCCGGTGTGTGAGCAGCGCCTCACCCCCAGCACACAGGCTCCGCAGTGATGGCGCTCGGTGTGTGAGCAGCGCTTCGCCCCCAGCACAACAGGCTCCACAGTGATGGCGCCCGGTGTGTGAGCAGCGCCTCACCCCCAGCACACAGGCTCCACAGTGATGGCGCCCGGTGTGTGAGCAGCGCCTCGTCCCCAGCGCACAGGCTCCGCAGTGATGGCACCCGGTGTGTGAGCAGCGCCTCGCCCCCAGCACACAGGCTCCGCAGTGATGGCGCCCGGTGTGTGAGCAGCGCCCTCGCCCCCAGCACACAGGCTCCGCAGTGATGGCAGAGGGGGGCCCAGTGTGAGAGCAGCGCCTCGCCCCCAGCGCACAGGCTCCGCAGTGATGGCGCCCGGTGTGAGCAGCGCCTCGCCCCCAGCGCACAGGCTCCACAGTGATGGCAGAGCGGGGCCCCGGTGTGTGAGCAGCGCCTCGCCCCCAGTGCACAGGCTCCGCAGTGATGGCGCCCGGTGTGTGAGCAGCGCCTCACCCCCAGCACACAGGCTCCGCAGTGATGGCGCTCGGTGTGTGAGCAGCGCTTCGCCCCCAGCACACAGGCTCCACAGTGATGGCGCCCGGTGTGTGAGCAGCGCCTCACCCCCAGCACACAGGCTCCGCAGTGATGGCGCCCGGTGTGTGAGCAGCGCCTCGTCCCCAGCGCACAGGCTCCGCAGTGATGGCACCCGGTGTTGTGAGCAGCGCCTCGCCCCCAGCACACAGGCTCCGCAGTGATGGCGCCCGGTGTGAGCCGCACCTCTGTGCACCGCGGACTCCAGGCACAGCAGCAGGTAGGAGAGCCGGGCCTCCCGGGAGCGCGGATGGTTCTCCACGCTGCAGCGGTACTTCTTCAGGTCGGCCTTACACGACTTGGCCAGTGAATAGCTGACCTTGTAGTCCTGAGCGATCAGCTTCTGGCGGGTGGTCAGGGCATCGCCGGCACTGCACAAGAAACGGGAGAAAGTGAGCTCAGACACAGAGCGCCGCCAGCCCCGGAGCAAGCGCTCACTCACCCGCGCACACTCACCCGCTCACTCATGGACTCCTCAAACTTGTGGTTGAACAGACACTTGTACACCCGGCCTTCTCCAGCCTGGACCTGCGCATAAGAGACCCACAATCAGCAGCGCTAAGTACAGCCGGCAGAGATGGGGGCGTCCCAGGGACCGCGGACGGCAGAGATGGGGGCGTGCCAGGGACCGCGGGCGGCAGAGATCGGGGGGCGTGCCAGGGACCGCGGGCGGCAGAGATCGGGAGGCGTGCCAGGGACCGCGGGCGGCAGAGATGGGGGGGCGTGCCAGGGACCGCGGGCGGCAGAGATGGGGGCGTCCCAGGGACCGCGGGCGGCAGAGATGGGGGCGTGCCAGGGACCGCGGGCGGCAGAGATCGGGGGCGTGCCAGGGACCGCGGGCGGCAGAGATGGGGGAGCGTGCCAGGGACCGCAGGCGGCAGAGATGAGGGGGGCGTGCCAGGGACCGCGGGCCGGCAGAGATGGGGGGGGCGTGCCAGGGACCACGGGCGGCAGAGATGGGGGCGTGCCAGGGACCGCGGGGCGGCAGATGGGAGCGTGCCAGGGACCGCGGGCGCAGAGGTGAGGGGGCGTGCAAGGGACGAGTGGAAAGGAGGTGGGGGAGGGAGTGCCAATGGTCCTAGGGTGGCAGAGAGGGAGGAGCAGCCCCCATGGCCGCTGGCGGTGTCTTACGGTCTCACAGAAGCGCTCGCGGTCGTCTCTGCAGGCAAAGTACAGGTGACGGTCCAGATGGAAGTCGTCAGAGGAGAGCTCGGCCACGCGCATGATGGACTGCTTGCAGTTGTCCGATATGTGGCTCTGGGGATCGGTCTCCTCGGCCTCCTTCACGATGGCCTTCTCCAGACAGGAGACCACCTCCCCTGAGAGTGAGGGTCCTGTGTGCGGAGAAGCCGGCCTGTTACTGAGGAGATCCCCTCCCCTGGAGACGCGCTGCTTCCGCAGCATCAGCCACTGGCGCTCACCTTGTCTCCGGGCCGGATGCTGCCGCACTTCAGAGCATTAATCTCACTTCTGCAGTCCTCCATGAAGCCGCAGATCAGGCGGTAATCCGCTGTAGATGATGGCGGCCATCTTGGTGATGTACTGGTGGCACTGGTATTCTGTGATATTACACGATGCTCCACCAGACACGAGACCACGTAACCCTTCCCGGGGGCCCTCCTCCGCACACTCCTTCAGCTGCAAGACAAGACGCTGGTGAGTCCCCGAATCCTGCCCCATCCCCCAACACCGAGCGGTGAGGTCCCCGAATCCTGCCCCATCCCCCAACACCGAGCGGTGAGGTCCCCGAATCCTGCCCCATCCCCAAACACCGAGCGGTGAGGTCCCCAAATCCTGCCCCATCCCCCAACACCGAGCGGTGAGGTCCCCGAATCCTGCCCCATCCCCCCCCCCCCCCCCAACACCGAGCGGTGAGGTCCCCGAATCCTGCCCCATCCCCCAACACCGAGCGGTGAGGTCCCCGAATCCTGCCCCATCCCCCAAACACCGAGCGGTGAGGTCCCCAAATCCTGCCCCATCCCCCAACACCAAGCGGTGAGGTCCCCGAATCCTGCCCCATCCCCCCCAACACCGAGCGGTGAGGTCCCCGAATCCTGCCCCATCCCCCCCCCCCCCCCAACACCGAGCGGTGAGGTCCCCGAATCCTGCCCCATCCCCCAAACACCGAGCGGTGAGGTCCCCGAATCCTGCCCCATCCCCCAAACACCGAGCGGTGAGGTCCCAAATCCTGCCCCATCCCCCAACACCAAGCGGTGAGGTCCCCGAATCCTGCCCCATCCCCCCAACACCGAGCGGTGAGGTCCCCAAATCCTGCCCCATCCCCCAACACCGAGCGGTGAGGTCCCCGAATCCATGCCCCATCCCCCCCCCCCCCAACAGCGAGCGGTGAGGTCCCCGAATCCTGCCCCATCCCCCAACACCGAGCGGTGAGGTCCCCGAACCCTGCCCCATCCCCAACACCGAGCGGTGAGGTCCCCGAACCCTGCCCCACCCCCAACACCGAGCGGTGAGGTCCCCGAACCCTGCCCATCCCCCAACACCGAGCGGTGAGGTCCCCGAATCCTGCCCCATCCCCCAGCACCCCGAGCGGTGAGGTCCCCGAACCCTGCCCCATCCCCCAACACCGAGCGGTGAGGTCCCCGAATCCTGCCCTATCCTCCCCCAACACCGAGCGGTGAGGTCCCCGAATCATGCCCTATCCTCCCCCAACACCGAGCGGTGAGGTCCCCGAATCCTGCCCTATCCTCCCCAACACCGAGCGGTGAGGTCCCCGAATCCTGCCCTATCCTCCCCCAACACCAAGCGGTGAGGTCCCCGAACCCTGCCCCATGCCCCCCCCCCCCCAACACCGAGCGGTGAGGTCCCCGAATCCTGCCCCATCCTCCCCCAACACCAAGCGGTGAGGTCCCCGAACCCTGCCCCATCCCCCCCCCAACATCGAGCGGTGAGGTCCCCGAATCCTGCCCCATCCCCCCCCCCCCCAACACAGAGCGGTGAGGTCCCCGAATCCTGCCCCATCCTCCCCCAACACCAAGCGGTGAGGTCCCCGAACCCTGCCCATCCCCCCCCCCCCAACACCGAGCGGTGAGGTCCCCGAATCCTGCCCCATCCTCCCCCAACACCAAGCGGTGAGGTCCCCGAACCCTGCCCCCATCCCCCGACACCGAGCGGTGAGGTCCCCGAATCCTGCCCCATCCCCCAACACCGAGCAGTGAGGTCCCCGAATCCTGCCCCTTCCCCAACACCGAGCGGTGACATCCCGAATCCTGCCCCACCCCCAACACCGAGCGGTGACATCCCCGAATCCTGCCCCACCCCCAACACCGAGCGGTGACATCCCGAATCCTGTCCCATCCCCAACACCGAGCGGTGAGGTCCCCGAATCCTGCCCCACCCCCAACACCGAGCGGTGAGGTCCCCAAACCCTGCCCCATCCCCCCAACACCGAGCGGTGACGTCCCCGAATCCTGTCCCATCCCCCCAACACCGAGCGGTTGACATTCCCGAATCCTGCCCCACCCCCAACACCGAGCGGTGAGGTCCCGAATCCTGTCCCATCCCCCCCAACACCGAGCGGTGAGGTCCCCGAATCCTGCCCATTCCCCCAACACGAGCGGTGACATCCCCGAATCCTGCCCCACCCCCAACACCGAGCGGTGACATCCCCGAATCCTGCCCCACCCTCAACACCGAGCGGTGACATCCCCGAATCCTGCCCCATCCCCAACACCGAGCGGTGACATCCCCGAATCCTGCCCCATCCCCAACACCGAGCGGTGACATCCAGAATCCTGCCCACCCCCAACACCGAGCGGTGACATCCCCGAAACCTGCCCCACCCCAACACCGAGCGGTGACATCCCCGAATCCTGCCCCATCCCCAACACCGAGCGGTGACATCCCCGAATCCTGCCCCATCCTCCCCCAACACCGAGCGGTGACATCCCCGAATCCTGCCCACCCCCATCACCGAGCGGTGAGGTCCCCGAATCCTGCCCCATCCTCCCCCCCCAACACCGAGCGGTGAGGTCCCCGAATCCTGCCCCATCCTCCCCAACACCAAGCGGTGAGGTCCCCGAATTCCTGCCCCATCCCCCGACACCGAGCGGTGAGGTCCCCAAATCCTGCCCCATCCCCCAACACCGAGCGGTGACATCCCCGAATCTGCCCCATCCCCCAACACCGAGCGGTGAGGTCCCGAATCCTGCCCCATCCCCCAACACCGAGCGGTGAGGTCCCCGAATCCTGCCCCATCCCCCAACACCGAGCGGTGAGGTCCCCGAATCCTGCCCCAATCCCCAACACCGAGCGGTGACATCCCCGAATCCTGCCCCACCCCCAACACCGAGCGGTGACATCCCCGAATCCTGCCCCACCCCCAAGACCGAGCGGTGACATCCCGAATCCCGCCCCATCCCCCCCAACACCGAGCGTGACATCCCCGAATCCTGCCCCACCCCCAACACCGAGCGGTGACATCCCGAATCCTGCCCCACCCCCAACACCGAGCGGTGACATCCCCCGAATCCTGCCACACCCCCAACACCGAGCGGTGAGGTCCCGAATCCTGCCCCACCCCCAACACCGAGAAGTGACATCCCCGAATCCTGCCCCACCCCCAACACCGAGCGGTGAGGTCCCCGAATCCTGTCCCATCCCCCCCAACACCGAGCGGTGAGGTCCCCAAACCCTGCCCCATCCCCCCAACACTGAGCGGCGTGAGGTCCCCGAATCCTGCCCCATCCCCAACACCGAGCGGTGACATCCCCGAATCCCGCCCCACCCCCCAACACCGAGCGGTGACATCCCCGAATCCTGCCCCACCCCCAACACCGAGCGGTGAGGTCCCCGAATCCTGCCCCACCCCCAACACCGAGCGGTGAGGTCCCCGAATCCTGCCCCACCCCCAACACCGAGCGGTGACATCCCGAATCCCGCCCCACCCCCAACACCGAGCGGTGACATCCCCGAATCCTGCCCCACCCCCCAACACCGAGCGGTGACATCCCCGAATCCCGCCCCATCCCCCAACCCGGAGCGGTGACATCCCCGAATCCTGCCCCATCCCCCAACACCGGCGGTGACATCCCCGAATCCTGCCCACCCCCAACACCGAGCGGTGACATCCCCGAAATCCTGCCCCACCCCCAACACCGAGCGGTGAGGTCCCCGAATCCTGCCCCACCCCCAACACCGAGCGGTGAGGTCCCCGAATCCTGCCCCACCCCCAACACCGAGCGGTGACATCCCCGAATCCCGCCCCACCCCCAGCAGCGCTCCTCACCCCGGACAGCGTGGATTTGCAGATCTCTTTGGCCACAGACTCAAACTTGATGTCTTTTGTCAGATTCAGTTTAAAATTCAGAGAAGCTGAAAAAGAAGAGAAGTGAGAAACCGCAGCCAAGAAATGCCACGGGGGGGAGCAATGCAGCCGAGAAATGCCACGGGGGGAGCAATGCAGCCGAGAAATGCCACGGGAAGAGCGATGCAGCCGAGAAATGCCACGGGGGGGGGGAGCAATGCAGCCGAGAAATGCCACGGGGGGGAGAGCAATGCAGCCGAGAAATGCCACGGGGGGAGCAATGCAGCCGAGAAATGCCACGGGGAAGAGCGATGCAGCCGAGAAATGCCACGGGGGGGGGCGCAATGCAGCCGAGAAATGCCACGGGGGGAGCAATGCAGCCGAGAAATGCCACGGGGAAGAGCGATGCAGCCGAGAAATGCCACGGGGGGGGAGCAATGCAGCCGAGAAATGCCACGGGGGGGAGCAATGCAGCCGAGAAATGCCACGGGGAAGAGCGATGCAGCCGAGAAATGCCACGGGGGGAGCAATGCAGCCGAGAAATGCCACGGGGAAGAGCGATGCAGCCGAGAAATGCCACGGGGGGGGGGGGCAATGCAGCTGAGAAATGCCACGGGGGGAGCGATGCAGCCGAGAAATGCCACGAGCGGGGGGGGGGGGAAGCGATGCAGCCGAGAAATGCCACGAGCGGGGGAGAGTGGGCGGAGCAATGAGCAATGCAGTGGAGAAATGCCATGGGGGGGAGCGATGCAGCCGAGCAATGCCACCGGGGGGGGGGAGGGGGCAATGCAGTGGAGAAATGCCACGGGTGGGGGGGGGGGGTGAGCAATGCAGTGGAGAAATGCCATGGGTGGGGGGGGGGTGAGCAATGCAGTGGAGAAATGCCACGGGGGGAGCGATACAGTGGAGAAATGCCATGAGGTGGGTGGACGCCAATGCTGCCACAGAATGTGTGCTGTATACAGTGTGTGCACAGTGTGCTAAACACCATATACGCGGCAAACTCGTGGTCGCACTATAACCCGTATACGCGGCGTGCTCGTGGCCTCCGCACTATACACCGTATACGCGACGTGCTTGTGGTCGCACTATACACCGTATACGCGGCGTGCTCGTGGCCTCTACACTATATACCGTATACGCGACGTGCTTGTTGTCGCACTATACACCGTATACGCGACGTGCTCGTGGTTGCACTATATACCGTATACGCGGGCGTGCTCGTGGCCTCCGCACTATATACCGTATACGCGGCTGTGGCTCGTGGCCTCCGCACTATATACCGTATACGCGGCGTGCTCGTGGCCTCCGCACTATATACCGTATACGCGGCGTGCTCGTGGCCCTCGCCACTATATACCGTATACGCGGCGTGCTCGTGGCCTCCGCACTATATACCGTATACGCGGCGTGCTCGTGGCCCTCCGCACTATATACCGTATACGCGGCGTGCTCGTGGCCTCCGCACTATATACCGTATACGCGGCGTGCTCGTGGCCTCCGCACTATATACCGTATACGCGGCGTGCTCGTGGCCTCCGCACCTATAACCGTATACGCGGCGTGCTCGTGGGCCTCCGCACTATATACCGTATACGCGGGCGTGCTCGTGGCCTCCGCACTATATACCGTATACGCGGCGTGCTCGTGGGCCTCCGCACTATATACCGTATACGCGGCGTGCTCGTGGCCTCCGCACTATATACCGTATACGCGGCGTGCTCGTGGCCTCCGCACTATATACCGTATACGCGGCGTGCTCGTGGCCTCCGCACTATATACCGTATACGCGGCGTGCTCGTGGCCTCCGCGCACTATATACCGTATACGCGGCGTGCTCGTGGCCTCCGCACTATATACCGTATACGCGGCGTGCTCGTGGCCTCCGCCACTATATACCGTATACGCGGCGTGCTCGTGGCTCTCTGCACTATATACCGAATACGCGACGTGCTTGTTGTCGCACTATACACCGTATACGCGGACGTGCTCGTGGTTGGCACTATATACCGTATACGCGGCGTGCTCGTGGTTGCACTATATACCGTATACGCGGCGTGCTCGTGGCCTCCGCACTATATACCGTATACGCGGCGTGCTCGTGGCCTCCGCACTATATACCGTATACGCGGCGTGCTCGAGGCCTCCGCACTATATACCGTATACGCGGCGTGCTCGTGGCCTCCGCACTATATACCGTATACGCGGCGTGCTCGTGGCCTCCGCACTATATACCGTATACGCGGCGTGCTCGTGGCCTCCGCACTATATACCGTATACGCGGCGTGCTCGTGGCCTCCGCACTATATACCGTATACGCGGCGTGCTCGTGGCCTCCGCACTATATACCGTATACGCGGCGTGCTCGTGGCCTCCGCACTATATACCGTATACGCGGCGTGCTCGTGGCCTCCGCACTACTTACGAGTGTTGCAGTCTGATGAGATCTCACTGTCCGCCTGAAAAGAAAGAGAAACCATTACTGGGAGCGACTGCAGGGACAACATAATGCAGCTCCACACAACAGCCCATCATGTCACACATGCAGATGCAACCAGAGTAACAGCGGAGCTCGGGTCATGTGACACCTCCACACAAGGCTCAGAGGCCGAGAATTTCGCAGCAGCGTTCTGCTCCGGATCTGAGTTTGTAGTGGAGATGAATCTGTCCTGCACGTCATCTCAGCGAGTCGGGGGGGGGCAGCGAGGAGTCAGGGGGTGGGGGGGGGCAGCGAGGAGTCAGGGGGTGGGGGGGCAGCGAGAGTCAGGGGTGGGGGGGCAGCGAGGAGTCAGGGGGTGGGGGGGCAGCGAGGAGTCAGGGGGTGGGGAGGCCAGCGAGGAGTCAGGGGGTGGGGAGGCAGCGAGGAGTCAGGGGGTGGGGAGGGCAGCGAGGAGTCAGGGGGTGGGGAGGCAGCGAGGAGTCAGGGGGTGGGGAGGCAGCGAGGAGTCAGGGGGTGGGGAGGCAGCGAGGAGTCAGGGGGTGGGGAGGCAGCGAGGAGTCAGGGGGTGGGGTGAGGCAGGCGAGGAGTCAGGGGGTGGGGAGGCAGCGAGGAGTCAGGGGAGGGGGAGGCAGCGAGGAGTCAGGGGGTGGGGAGGCAGCGAGGAGTCAGGGGGTGGGGAGGCAGCGAGGAGTCAGGGGGTGGGGAGGCAAGCGAGGAGTCAGGGGGTGGGGAGGCAGCGAGGAGTCAGGGGGTGGGGTGGGACGGCAGCGAGGAGTCAGGGTGGTGGGGGGGGCAGCGAGGGAGTCAAGGGGATGGGGGGCAGCGAGGAGTCAGGGGATGGGGGGCAGCGAGGAGTCAGGGGGGTGGGGAGGCAGCGAGGTGTCAGGGGGTGGGGAGGCAGCGAGGAGTCAGGGGGTGGGGAGGCAGCGAGGAGTCAGGGGGTGGGGAGGCAGCGAGGAGTCAGGGGGTGGGGAGGCAGCGAGAGTCAGGGGGGGAGCAGCGAGGAGTCAGGGGGTTGGGGAGGCAGCGAGGAGTCAGGGGGGTGGGGAGGGCAGCGAGGAGTCAGGGGGTGGGGAGGCAGCGAGAGGAGTCAGGGGGTGGGGGAGGAGCGAGGAGTCAGGGGGTGGGGAGGCAGCGAGGAGTCAGGGGGTGGGGAGGCAGCGAGGAGTCAGGGGGGTGGGGAGGCAGCGAGGAGTCAGGGATGGGGGGCAGCGAGGAGTCAGGGATGGGGGGCAGCGAGGAGTCAGGGGATGGGGGGCAGCGAGGAGTCAGGGGATGGGGGGCAGCGAGGAGTCAGGGGATGGGGGGCAGCGAGGAGTCAGGGGATGGGGGGCAGCGAGGAGTCAGGGGATGGGGGGGCAGCGAGGAGTCAGGGGATGGGGGGCAGCGAGGAGTCAGGGGATGGGGGCAGCGAGGAGTCAGGGGATGGGGGGCAGCGAGGAGTCAGAGGTTTGGCATACAGACTCACAGCCCCGGTGGGCTCAGTCTCCACACAATAGCTACATGAAAACACACGCAGTCACATCAGGGGAGGAGGAAGCCCCGGAACGAGCGCTGCAGATCTGGACACGTGGAGGGCGACGTGACCGGATTAACGCCGTGTCCTACAGGATGACGTGTCCTACAGCACAACACAACAATGCCGCCATCCATCACCGCTGCCAGGCCAGCCGCCAGCACACACCTATCCACCGACACAACGAGGCCGCATCCGCCTCACCAGGATCCGCAGGAACGCCCGCACACAGCCAAGTCCCACCGCACCCAGCCACGTACCACCGCACCCAGCCACGTGCCACACACAACATCCAGCCGCGTCCCACCGCACCCAGCCACGTACCACCGCACACAGCCACGTCCCCACACACACATCAGCCGTGTCCCCCACACCGCACCCACGTACCACTGCATCCAGCCAAGTCTCACCGCACCCAGAAGCGTCTCCCCCCCCCCGCATCCAGCCACGTCCCACAACACCCAGCCGCATCCCACCACGTCTCCCCCGCTGCATCGAGCCATGTTCCCCACCTCTACACTCGGCCACAACTCCCCACCGTCCAGCCATGTATCATCCGCTTCCAGGCACATCCCCCACGACTCCCCCCCCCCCCCCCACCCGAATCTAGCCATGCTGCTCTGCTCCAGGCACCCCCCACATCCATCCATGTACCCATCTGTGCAATCCAGCCCAGTCCCTCCCCTTATTCCGCTATGGCCCCCCATATCTAGGCATGTTGCCACATTTTGCATCCAGGCATATCCCTCCCCGCATTCAGGCCACGTCCCCCTGCATCTAGCCATGTTGCCCCACCTCCACTCCCAGCCACGTCCCCTGCATCTAGCCATGTTGCCCACCTCCACTCCCAGGCCACGTCCCCTGCATCTAGCCATGTTTGCCCCACCTCCACTCCCAGCCACGTCCCTGTGCATCTAGCCATGTTGCCCACCTCCACTCCAGCCACGTCCCCTGCATCTAGCCATGTTGCCCACCTCCACTCCAGCCACGTCCCCCTGCATCTAGCCATGTTGCCCACCTCCACTACCAGCCACGTCCCCCTGCATCTAGCCATGTTGCCCACCTCCACTACAGCCACGACCCCCTGCATCTAGCCATGTTGCCCACCTCCACTCCCAGCCATGTCCCCCTGCATCTAGCCATGTTGCCCACCTCCACTACCAGCCACGTCCCCCTGCATCTAGCCATGTTGCCCACCTCCACTCCCAGCCACATCCCCTGCATCTAGCCATGTTGCCCACCTCCACTCCCAGCCACGTCCCCTGCATACAACCAGAAACCCAGGATCTAGCCAGGTTGCCCACCTATACGTTGGTTCAGCCACTTCCCCCCCGCATCTAGCCGCGTCCCCCCGTACAGCCTATACTCTAGACCTAGTGGCAGAGTGACCACCAGCAGTAGAAGGGGGCGCTGCGGACCCCCACGTGAGCAGAGGAGCCGCATGTGACAAAAGACCCCCAGGTGCACACAGCTCCTCAGTGACACGGGCGGTGGAGATAAGCAGCGCCGCTACCCCCTGCACCGCCCGTCACCCCCGCTGTATAATCCCGGCTCCGCCCTCCTTTGGCTGCACCCATCACACCGCGCTGGGCACCAGACGTGGCGCAGGATAGTGGTGTCTGGGCCGCGCCTGTAAATTACCCCTCGTATCCTGGACGGAGGTCACATCCGCTGCGTGCCCAGTGTGCAGATAACACATACAGGGTGCACAGTGCACAGCCAGCCCGCGCTCACTGAATGGGTAGCGGTGCACTCCTGTAACCTCTGCCCCAGGGCAGCCCGGAGCGCAGATGTCACCGCCACAGAGCGGAGCGCAGATGTCACCAGGCACAGCGCGGAGCGCAGATGTCACCGGCACAGAGCGGAGCGCAGATGTCACCGCCACAGAGCGGAGCGCAGATGTCACCTGCACAGCGGCGGGAGCGCAGATGTCACCGGCACAGCGCGGAGCGCAGATGTCACCGGCACAGCGCGGAGCGCAGATGTCACCGGCACAGCGCGGAGCGCAGATGTCACCTGCACAGAGCGGAGCGCAGAGGTCACCTGCACAGAGCGGAGCGCAGATGTCACCGGCACAAGCGGAGCGCAGATGTCACCGGGCACAGCGCGGAGCGCAGATGTCACCTGGCACAGAGCGGAGCGCAGATGTCACCGCCACAGAGCGGAGCGCAGATGTCACCGCCACAGAGCGGAGCGCAGATGTCACCGGCACAGAGCGGAGCGCAGATGTCACCGGCACAGAGCGGAGCGCAGATGTCACCGGCACAGAGCGGAGCGCAGATGTCACCTGCACAGAGCGGAGCGCAGATGTCACCTGCACAGAGCGGAGCGCAGATGTCACCTGCACAGAGCGGAGCGCAGATGTCACCTGCACAGAGCGGAGCGCAGATGTCACCGGCACAGAGCGGAGCGCAGATGTCACCTGCACAGAGCGGAGCGCAGATGTCACCGGCACAGAGCGGAGCGCAGATGTCACCTGCACAGAGCGGAGCGCAGATGTCACCTGCACAGACGCGGAGCGCAGATGTCACCTGCACAGAGCGGAGCGCAGATGTCACCGACCACAGAGCGGAGCGCAGATGTCACCGCCACAGAGCGGAGCGCAGATGTCACCGCCACAGAGCGGAGCGCAGATGTCACCGGCACAGAGCGGAGCGCCAGGATGTCACCGGCACAGAGCGGAGCGCAGATGTCACCAGGCACAGAGCGGAGCGCAGATGTCACCGGCACAGAGCGGAGCGCAGCCTCCTCAGACAAACACATGACCGGGCCCAAGAGAGGGCGGCTGTGCCCCGGGGAGGCCAATGGGGGGTGCTCTGCAGATGGAGACATGGGAGAGCGGGTGGTACCCTCTATCTCTGGGGGAGGGACGACAACTCTCCTACCACCCATCAATATCGTGTGGAGGATCTCTATCTCCCCTATATCTCAGGGTTGGGGGGGGGCTTCCTCCCCTATATCTCAGGGTTGGGGAGGGGCTTCCTCCCCTTATCTCAGGGTTGGGGGGGGCTTTCCTCCCCTATATCTCAGGGTTGGGGGGGGCTTCCTCCCCTATATCTCAGGGTTTGGGGGGGGCTTTCTCCCCTATCGATCTCAGGGTTGGGGGGGGCTTTCTCCCTATATCTCAGGGTTGGGGGGGGCTTTCTCCCCTATATCTCAGGGTTGGGGAGGGGCTTCTCCCCTATATCTCAGGGTTGGGGAGGGGCTTCCTCCCCTATATCTCAGGGTTGGGGGGGCTTTCCCTCCCCTATATCTCGGGTTGGGGGGGCTTCTCCTGATCAGGGTGGGGGGGCTTCTCCCCTATATCTCAGGGTTGGGGGGGCTTCCTCCCCTATATCTCAGGGTTGGGGGGGGCTTCCTCCCTATATCTCAGGGTTGGGGGGGGCTTCCTCCCCTATATCTCAGGGTTGGGGGGGGCTTCCTCCCCTATATCTCAGGGTTGGGGGGGGCTTCCTCCCCTATATCTCAGGGTTGGGGGGGGCTTCTCCCCTATATCTCAGGGTTGGGGGGGGCTTTCTCCCCTATATCTCAGGGTTGGGGGGGCTTTCTCCCCTATATCTCAGGGTTGGGGGGGGCTTTCTCCCCTATATCTCAGGGTTGGGGGGGCTTTCTCCCCTATATCTCAGGGTTGGGGGCTTCCTCCCTAATCTCAGGGTTGGGGGGCTTCTCCCCTATATCTCAGGGTTGGGGGGGGGCTTTCTCCCCTATATCTCAGGGTTGGGGGGGGCTTTCTCCCCTATATTCTCAGGGTTGGGGGGGGCTTTCTCCCCTATATCTCAGGGTTGGGGGGCTCCTCCCCCTATATCTCAGGGTTGGGGGGGCTTCCCTCCCCTATATCTCAGGGTTGGGGGGGCTTCCTCCCCTATATCTCAAGGGTTGGGGGGGGCTTTCCTCCCCTATATCTCAGGGTTGGGGGGGGCTTTCTCCCCTATATCTCAGGGTTGGGGGGGCTTCTCCCCTATATCTCAGGGTTGGGGGGGGGATTTATCTCCCCTATATCTCAGGGTTGGGGGGGGGGATTTCTCCCCTATACTCAGGGTTGGGGGGGGCTTTCTCCCCTATATCTCAGGGTTGGGGGGGCTTTCTCCCCTATAGATCACAGGGTTGGGGGGGCCTATCTTGGGGGGCCCTCTCCACCCCTATCTGTGGGGGGCTCACGTATCCCGGGGGGGTTCCCCTACATCTCGAGGGTGACCTCTTCCCTATGTGTGGGGGTCTCCTCTATCCGGGGGGGGGGTCTACCCTATGTGTGGGGGTCTCCTCTATATTGGGGGCTCTCCCCCCTATCTGTGTGGGTCTACCCTATCCCGGGGTCTCACCTCTCGCACGGCCAGGTTGTGTTCTTGGGGGGGAGAGGCGGTCTCCTCTATATATTGGGGGTCTATCTCCGGGGGGGGGGGGGTCTCTCCTCTATATCTCGGGGGGGGGCTCACCTCCCGCGCGTCCTACAGGCACTCCCCACACGGCCAAGTTGTTGTTCTGGGGGGGTGGTCCTCCTCTATATATTGGGGGTCTCCCCTCTATATCTCGGGGGGGCTCCTCACCTCCCGCGTGTCCTACAGGCACTCCCACACGGCCAGGTTGTTCTGGGGGGGTGGTCTCCTCTATATCTCGGGGGGTCTCCCCTCCATATCTCGGGGGGTC
>NW_027442609.1:0-95814 GCF_048569485.1 Anomaloglossus baeobatrachus
TGGTTATCGCTTCTCGGCCTTTTGGCTAAGATCAAGTGTAGTATCTGTTCTTATCAGTTTAATATCTGATACGTCCCCTATCTGGGGACCATATATTAAATGGATTTTTAGAACAGGGAGATGGAAAAAGAGCTTGCTCTGTCCACTCCACGCATTGACCTGGTATTGCAGTACCTCCAGGAACGGTGCACCCCTTCTTAACCCAGTTTCCAAAAGCAGAACTCAATTCACCTGATTCATATTAGCCCGATTTAATGAATTGGAAGAAAGCATACGTCTTCATATGCACCTCAATTTGGCCCATTCACTTTTCACACTTCCTCCTTTTGTTTTTTATCTTTCACACTTTTGACTTTCTTTATTCATCCAAATAGCAAACTCATCACCACTCAACCTGACCAACTCGGCTATGTCCCCGTGCTGCAGTTCTCTGTCTTATCTAGATCATTTGCAATTGAATGGAATAGATCCCTTTTGGACAAAGTGGATTCACCTGCTGCTGCAGTGACCACAGGTGTGATAACATCTAGAATTGGCATCTGGTGCGATCTCTCCGCTTCCACTCCAAAGAAAGTTACCTGTTTATTCCTATCATGCATTGGTTTTTGGGGTTTTCTTTGAGTAATGATGATCTCTTTAGTAGTCTGTTGGCGCCCTCTCCTGGAGGAATAGTTTGCTTGCTCTTGGACATTCTAAAAGAGAGGTCATGATAGACATTGAGCTTCTGAGCTCAATTGGGGACAGTCATGGGTGATGAATGTTTGCAACCTACTGCGAAGCCTCATACCGCAATATAAGGAACGTCAAATACTAAGAAAGGGCGGCCTATGAAAGAATTACTACTTTCAATAAGTACACTTAAACGGCTAATTGGGAATAGAAAAACTGTAAAAAGCCCTCTGAGAAAGCCCCCCTCTAACCTTTGATAGTAAGCTTTTCTGTAGTCTGCCTGTTGATGTATTTTCCGTTTGAACTGTGCACAACATGAAGAGACGGAACACTGGCGGCTTGTCACAATGCCCCCCGATGACATCACAATAGCGCTGCTGCCTAGAAAACAAGCTGCGCAGAAGAAGTTGTTCTTTGGGTGGGAGGGTGGGCTAGTGGAAGGAGGGGGCAATCTCTTTTTTTCCCGGGTGGTAGGGGGATGACAGGAGAAGGGAAGCGGGTGGTGAGAAAGGTACAGAGGGCAGGGTTTGGGGGCTGGGAAGGAAAGGGAAAAGATTAGGGTTTGGGGATGATGAAAGGGCTTTCTACGGGTAAGGATGGCAAAGGGTGGCAGTGACGGAAAGTCAGGCAACCTGTCCTGTCCGTCTTTTTGTATCGTGAATTGGAAAGACTGCAAGGGGGAGGGGAGTTGCTTGCGCCCTAAAGGAGGAGTTATTCAGATTCATTGCAGTGGGCGGCGGCTGCAAAACGCACCATTCTTCTTGTTTTGGCTCTGCAAAGCAGCCTTTTCAAGGGTTGGCTTGGGTGACAAAATGTCTTGTGTAGGCGTGGGTTTGTCTCCCTCTCGCTCTCTCTCCCTAAGATGTGTCCGGCATAGGCCAGGGTGCCACTCGAGGCCCAAACCAATTCTGGTTATCGCTTCTCGGCCTTTTGGCTAAGATCAAGTGTAGTATCTGTTCTTATCAGTTTAATATCTGATACGTCCCCTATCTGGGGACCATATATTAAATGGATTTTTAGAACAGGGAGATGGAAAAAGAGCTTGCTCTGTCCACTCCACGCATTGACCTGGTATTGCAGTACCTCCAGGAACGGTGCACCCCTTCTTAACCCAGTTTCCAAAAGCAGAACTCAATTCACCTGATTCATATTAGCCCGATTTAATGAATTGGAAGAAAGCATACGTCTTCATATGCACCTCAATTTGGCCCATTCACTTTTCACACTTCCTCCTTTTGTTTTTTATCTTTCACACTTTTGACTTTCTTTATTCATCCAAATAGCAAACTCATCACCACTCAACCTGACCAACTCGGCTATGTCCCCGTGCTGCAGTTCTCTGTCTTATCTAGATCATTTGCAATTGAATGGAATAGATCCCTTTTGGACAAAGTGGATTCACCTGCTGCTGCAGTGACCACAGGTGTGATAACATCTAGAATTGGCATCTGGTGCGATCTCTCCGCTTCCACTCCAAAGAAAGTTACCTGTTTATTCCTATCATGCATTGGTTTTTGGGGTTTTCTTTGAGTAATGATGATCTCTTTAGTAGTCTGTTGGCGCCCTCTCCTGGAGGAATAGTTTGCTTGCTCTTGGACATTCTAAAAGAGAGGTCATGATAGACATTGAGCTTCTGAGCTCAATTGGGGACAGTCATGGGTGATGAATGTTTGCAACCTACTGCGAAGCCTCATACCGCAATATAAGGAACGTCAAATACTAAGAAAGGGCGGCCTATGAAAGAATTACTACTTTCAATAAGTACACTTAAACGGCTAATTGGGAATAGAAAAACTGTAAAAAGCCCTCTGAGAAAGCCCCCCTCTAACCTTTGATAGTAAGCTTTTCTGTAGTCTGCCTGTTGATGTATTTTCCGTTTGAACTGTGCACAACATGAAGAGACGGAACACTGGCGGCTTGTCACAATGCCCCCCGATGACATCACAATAGCGCTGCTGCCTAGAAAACAAGCTGCGCAGAAGAAGTTGTTCTTTGGGTGTGGAGGGTGGGCTAGTGGAAGGAGGGGGCAATCTCTTTTTTTCCCGGGTGGTAGGGGGATGACAGGAGAAGGGAAGCGGGTGGTGAGAAAGGTACAGAGGGCAGGGTTTGGGGGCTGGGAAGGAAAGGGAAAAGATTAGGGTTTGGGGATGATGAAAGGGCTTTCTACGGGTAAGGATGGCAAAGGGTGGCAGTGACGGAAAGTCAGGCAACCTGTCCTGTCCGTCTTTTTGTATCGTGAATTGGAAAGACTGCAAGGGGGAGGGGAGTTGCTTGCGCCCTAAAGGAGGAGTTATTCAGATTCATTGCAGTGGGCGGCGGCTGCAAAACGCACCATTCTTCTTGTTTTGGCTCTGCAAAGCAGCCTTTTCAAGGGTTGGCTTGGGTGACAAAATGTCTTGTGTAGGCGTGGGTTTGTCTCCCTCTCGCTCTCTCTCCCTAAGATGTGTCCGGCATAGGCCAGGGTGCCACTCGAGGCCCAAACCAATTCTGGTTATCGCTTCTCGGCCTTTTGGCTAAGATCAAGTGTAGTATCTGTTCTTATCAGTTTAATATCTGATACGTCCCCTATCTGGGGACCATATATTAAATGGATTTTTAGAACAGGGAGATGGAAAAAGAGCTTGCTCTGTCCACTCCACGCATTGACCTGGTATTGCAGTACCTCCAGGAACGGTGCACCCCTTCTTAACCCAGTTTCCAAAAGCAGAACTCAATTCACCTGATTCATATTAGCCCGATTTAATGAATTGGAAGAAAGCATACGTCTTCATATGCACCTCAATTTGGCCCATTCACTTTTCACACTTCCTCCTTTTGTTTTTTATCTTTCACACTTTTGACTTTCTTTATTCATCCAAATAGCAAACTCATCACCACTCAACCTGACCAACTCGGCTATGTCCCCGTGCTGCAGTTCTCTGTCTTATCTAGATCATTTGCAATTGAATGGAATAGATCCCTTTTGGACAAAGTGGATTCACCTGCTGCTGCAGTGACCACAGGTGTGATAACATCTAGAATTGGCATCTGGTGCGATCTCTCCGCTTCCACTCCAAAGAAAGTTACCTGTTTATTCCTATCATGCATTGGTTTTTGGGGTTTTCTTTGAGTAATGATGATCTCTTTAGTAGTCTGTTGGCGCCCTCTCCTGGAGGAATAGTTTGCTTGCTCTTGGACATTCTAAAAGAGAGGTCATGATAGACATTGAGCTTCTGAGCTCAATTGGGGACAGTCATGGGTGATGAATGTTTGCAACCTACTGCGAAGCCTCATACCGCAATATAAGGAACGTCAAATACTAAGAAAGGGCGGCCTATGAAAGAATTACTACTTTCAATAAGTACACTTAAACGGCTAATTGGGAATAGAAAAACTGTAAAAAGCCCTCTGAGAAAGCCCCCCTCTAACCTTTGATAGTAAGCTTTTCTGTAGTCTGCCTGTTGATGTATTTTCCGTTTGAACTGTGCACAACATGAAGAGACGGAACACTGGCGGCTTGTCACAATGCCCCCCGATGACATCACAATAGCGCTGCTGCCTAGAAAACAAGCTGCGCAGAAGAAGTTGTTCTTTGGGTGGGAGGGTGGGCTAGTGGAAGGAGGGGGCAATCTCTTTTTTTCCCGGGTGGTAGGGGGATGACAGGAGAAGGGAAGCGGGTGGTGAGAAAGGTACAGAGGGCAGGGTTTGGGGGCTGGGAAGGAAAGGGAAAAGATTAGGGTTTGGGGATGATGAAAGGGCTTTCTACGGGTAAGGATGGCAAAGGGTGGCAGTGACGGAAAGTCAGGCAACCTGTCCTGTCCGTCTTTTTGTATCGTGAATTGGAAAGACTGCAAGGGGGAGGGGAGTTGCTTGCGCCCTAAAGGAGGAGTTATTCAGATTCATTGCAGTGGGCGGCGGCTGCAAAACGCACCATTCTTCTTGTTTTGGCTCTGCAAAGCAGCCTTTTCAAGGGTTGGCTTGGGTGACAAAATGTCTTGTGTAGGCGTGGGTTTGTCTCCCTCTCGCTCTCTCTCCCTAAGATGTGTCCGGCATAGGCCAGGGTGCCACTCGAGGCCCAAACCAATTCTGGTTATCGCTTCTCGGCCTTTTGGCTAAGATCAAGTGTAGTATCTGTTCTTATCAGTTTAATATCTGATACGTCCCCTATCTGGGGACCATATATTAAATGGATTTTTAGAACAGGGAGATGGAAAAAGAGCTTGCTCTGTCCACTCCACGCATTGACCTGGTATTGCAGTACCTCCAGGAACGGTGCACCCCTTCTTAACCCAGTTTCCAAAAGCAGAACTCAATTCACCTGATTCATATTAGCCCGATTTAATGAATTGGAAGAAAGCATACGTCTTCATATGCACCTCAATTTGGCCCATTCACTTTTCACACTTCCTCCTTTTGTTTTTTATCTTTCACACTTTTGACTTTCTTTATTCATCCAAATAGCAAACTCATCACCACTCAACCTGACCAACTCGGCTATGTCCCCGTGCTGCAGTTCTCTGTCTTATCTAGATCATTTGCAATTGAATGGAATAGATCCCTTTTGGACAAAGTGGATTCACCTGCTGCTGCAGTGACCACAGGTGTGATAACATCTAGAATTGGCATCTGGTGCGATCTCTCCGCTTCCACTCCAAAGAAAGTTACCTGTTTATTCCTATCATGCATTGGTTTTTGGGGTTTTCTTTGAGTAATGATGATCTCTTTAGTAGTCTGTTGGCGCCCTCTCCTGGAGGAATAGTTTGCTTGCTCTTGGACATTCTAAAAGAGAGGTCATGATAGACATTGAGCTTCTGAGCTCAATTGGGGACAGTCATGGGTGATGAATGTTTGCAACCTACTGCGAAGCCTCATACCGCAATATAAGGAACGTCAAATACTAAGAAAGGGCGGCCTATGAAAGAATTACTACTTTCAATAAGTACACTTAAACGGCTAATTGGGAATAGAAAAACTGTAAAAAGCCCTCTGAGAAAGCCCCCCTCTAACCTTTGATAGTAAGCTTTTCTGTAGTCTGCCTGTTGATGTATTTTCCGTTTGAACTGTGCACAACATGAAGAGACGGAACACTGGCGGCTTGTCACAATGCCCCCCGATGACATCACAATAGCGCTGCTGCCTAGAAAACAAGCTGCGCAGAAGAAGTTGTTCTTTGGGTGGGAGGGTGGGCTAGTGGAAGGAGGGGGCAATCTCTTTTTTTCCCGGGTGGTAGGGGGATGACAGGAGAAGGGAAGCGGGTGGTGAGAAAGGTACAGAGGGCAGGGTTTGGGGGCTGGGAAGGAAAGGGAAAAGATTAGGGTTTGGGGATGATGAAAGGGCTTTCTACGGGTAAGGATGGCAAAGGGTGGCAGTGACGGAAAGTCAGGCAACCTGTCCTGTCCGTCTTTTTGTATCGTGAATTGGAAAGACTGCAAGGGGGAGGGGAGTTGCTTGCGCCCTAAAGGAGGAGTTATTCAGATTCATTGCAGTGGGCGGCGGCTGCAAAACGCACCATTCTTCTTGTTTTGGCTCTGCAAAGCAGCCTTTTCAAGGGTTGGCTTGGGTGACAAAATGTCTTGTGTAGGCGTGGGTTTGTCTCCCTCTCGCTCTCTCTCCCTAAGATGTGTCCGGCATAGGCCAGGGTGCCACTCGAGGCCCAAACCAATTCTGGTTATCGCTTCTCGGCCTTTTGGCTAAGATCAAGTGTAGTATCTGTTCTTATCAGTTTAATATCTGATACGTCCCCTATCTGGGGACCATATATTAAATGGATTTTTAGAACAGGGAGATGGAAAAAGAGCTTGCTCTGTCCACTCCACGCATTGACCTGGTATTGCAGTACCTCCAGGAACGGTGCACCCCTTCTTAACCCAGTTTCCAAAAGCAGAACTCAATTCACCTGATTCATATTAGCCCGATTTAATGAATTGGAAGAAAGCATACGTCTTCATATGCACCTCAATTTGGCCCATTCACTTTTCACACTTCCTCCTTTTGTTTTTTATCTTTCACACTTTTGACTTTCTTTATTCATCCAAATAGCAAACTCATCACCACTCAACCTGACCAACTCGGCTATGTCCCCGTGCTGCAGTTCTCTGTCTTATCTAGATCATTTGCAATTGAATGGAATAGATCCCTTTTGGACAAAGTGGATTCACCTGCTGCTGCAGTGACCACAGGTGTGATAACATCTAGAATTGGCATCTGGTGCGATCTCTCCGCTTCCACTCCAAAGAAAGTTACCTGTTTATTCCTATCATGCATTGGTTTTTGGGGTTTTCTTTGAGTAATGATGATCTCTTTAGTAGTCTGTTGGCGCCCTCTCCTGGAGGAATAGTTTGCTTGCTCTTGGACATTCTAAAAGAGAGGTCATGATAGACATTGAGCTTCTGAGCTCAATTGGGGACAGTCATGGGTGATGAATGTTTGCAACCTACTGCGAAGCCTCATACCGCAATATAAGGAACGTCAAATACTAAGAAAGGGCGGCCTATGAAAGAATTACTACTTTCAATAAGTACACTTAAACGGCTAATTGGGAATAGAAAAACTGTAAAAAGCCCTCTGAGAAAGCCCCCCTCTAACCTTTGATAGTAAGCTTTTCTGTAGTCTGCCTGTTGATGTATTTTCCGTTTGAACTGTGCACAACATGAAGAGACGGAACACTGGCGGCTTGTCACAATGCCCCCCGATGACATCACAATAGCGCTGCTGCCTAGAAAACAAGCTGCGCAGAAGAAGTTGTTCTTTGGGTGGGAGGGTGGGCTAGTGGAAGGAGGGGGCAATCTCTTTTTTTCCCGGGTGGTAGGGGGATGACAGGAGAAGGGAAGCGGGTGGTGAGAAAGGTACAGAGGGCAGGGTTTGGGGGCTGGGAAGGAAAGGGAAAAGATTAGGGTTTGGGGATGATGAAAGGGCTTTCTACGGGTAAGGATGGCAAAGGGTGGCAGTGACGGAAAGTCAGGCAACCTGTCCTGTCCGTCTTTTTGTATCGTGAATTGGAAAGACTGCAAGGGGGAGGGGAGTTGCTTGCGCCCTAAAGGAGGAGTTATTCAGATTCATTGCAGTGGGCGGCGGCTGCAAAACGCACCATTCTTCTTGTTTTGGCTCTGCAAAGCAGCCTTTTCAAGGGTTGGCTTGGGTGACAAAATGTCTTGTGTAGGCGTGGGTTTGTCTCCCTCTCGCTCTCTCTCCCTAAGATGTGTCCGGCATAGGCCAGGGTGCCACTCGAGGCCCAAACCAATTCTGGTTATCGCTTCTCGGCCTTTTGGCTAAGATCAAGTGTAGTATCTGTTCTTATCAGTTTAATATCTGATACGTCCCCTATCTGGGGACCATATATTAAATGGATTTTTAGAACAGGGAGATGGAAAAAGAGCTTGCTCTGTCCACTCCACGCATTGACCTGGTATTGCAGTACCTCCAGGAACGGTGCACCCCTTCTTAACCCAGTTTCCAAAAGCAGAACTCAATTCACCTGATTCATATTAGCCCGATTTAATGAATTGGAAGAAAGCATACGTCTTCATATGCACCTCAATTTGGCCCATTCACTTTTCACACTTCCTCCTTTTGTTTTTTATCTTTCACACTTTTGACTTTCTTTATTCATCCAAATAGCAAACTCATCACCACTCAACCTGACCAACTCGGCTATGTCCCCGTGCTGCAGTTCTCTGTCTTATCTAGATCATTTGCAATTGAATGGAATAGATCCCTTTTGGACAAAGTGGATTCACCTGCTGCTGCAGTGACCACAGGTGTGATAACATCTAGAATTGGCATCTGGTGCGATCTCTCCGCTTCCACTCCAAAGAAAGTTACCTGTTTATTCCTATCATGCATTGGTTTTTGGGGTTTTCTTTGAGTAATGATGATCTCTTTAGTAGTCTGTTGGCGCCCTCTCCTGGAGGAATAGTTTGCTTGCTCTTGGACATTCTAAAAGAGAGGTCATGATAGACATTGAGCTTCTGAGCTCAATTGGGGACAGTCATGGGTGATGAATGTTTGCAACCTACTGCGAAGCCTCATACCGCAATATAAGGAACGTCAAATACTAAGAAAGGGCGGCCTATGAAAGAATTACTACTTTCAATAAGTACACTTAAACGGCTAATTGGGAATAGAAAAACTGTAAAAAGCCCTCTGAGAAAGCCCCCCTCTAACCTTTGATAGTAAGCTTTTCTGTAGTCTGCCTGTTGATGTATTTTCCGTTTGAACTGTGCACAACATGAAGAGACGGAACACTGGCGGCTTGTCACAATGCCCCCCGATGACATCACAATAGCGCTGCTGCCTAGAAAACAAGCTGCGCAGAAGAAGTTGTTCTTTGGGTGGGAGGGTGGGCTAGTGGAAGGAGGGGGCAATCTCTTTTTTTCCCGGGTGGTAGGGGGATGACAGGAGAAGGGAAGCGGGTGGTGAGAAAGGTACAGAGGGCAGGGTTTGGGGGCTGGGAAGGAAAGGGAAAAGATTAGGGTTTGGGGATGATGAAAGGGCTTTCTACGGGTAAGGATGGCAAAGGGTGGCAGTGACGGAAAGTCAGGCAACCTGTCCTGTCCGTCTTTTTGTATCGTGAATTGGAAAGACTGCAAGGGGGAGGGGAGTTGCTTGCGCCCTAAAGGAGGAGTTATTCAGATTCATTGCAGTGGGCGGCGGCTGCAAAACGCACCATTCTTCTTGTTTTGGCTCTGCAAAGCAGCCTTTTCAAGGGTTGGCTTGGGTGACAAAATGTCTTGTGTAGGCGTGGGTTTGTCTCCCTCTCGCTCTCTCTCCCTAAGATGTGTCCGGCATAGGCCAGGGTGCCACTCGAGGCCCAAACCAATTCTGGTTATCGCTTCTCGGCCTTTTGGCTAAGATCAAGTGTAGTATCTGTTCTTATCAGTTTAATATCTGATACGTCCCCTATCTGGGGACCATATATTAAATGGATTTTTAGAACAGGGAGATGGAAAAAGAGCTTGCTCTGTCCACTCCACGCATTGACCTGGTATTGCAGTACCTCCAGGAACGGTGCACCCCTTCTTAACCCAGTTTCCAAAAGCAGAACTCAATTCACCTGATTCATATTAGCCCGATTTAATGAATTGGAAGAAAGCATACGTCTTCATATGCACCTCAATTTGGCCCATTCACTTTTCACACTTCCTCCTTTTGTTTTTTATCTTTCACACTTTTGACTTTCTTTATTCATCCAAATAGCAAACTCATCACCACTCAACCTGACCAACTCGGCTATGTCCCCGTGCTGCAGTTCTCTGTCTTATCTAGATCATTTGCAATTGAATGGAATAGATCCCTTTTGGACAAAGTGGATTCACCTGCTGCTGCAGTGACCACAGGTGTGATAACATCTAGAATTGGCATCTGGTGCGATCTCTCCGCTTCCACTCCAAAGAAAGTTACCTGTTTATTCCTATCATGCATTGGTTTTTGGGGTTTTCTTTGAGTAATGATGATCTCTTTAGTAGTCTGTTGGCGCCCTCTCCTGGAGGAATAGTTTGCTTGCTCTTGGACATTCTAAAAGAGAGGTCATGATAGACATTGAGCTTCTGAGCTCAATTGGGGACAGTCATGGGTGATGAATGTTTGCAACCTACTGCGAAGCCTCATACCGCAATATAAGGAACGTCAAATACTAAGAAAGGGCGGCCTATGAAAGAATTACTACTTTCAATAAGTACACTTAAACGGCTAATTGGGAATAGAAAAACTGTAAAAAGCCCTCTGAGAAAGCCCCCCTCTAACCTTTGATAGTAAGCTTTTCTGTAGTCTGCCTGTTGATGTATTTTCCGTTTGAACTGTGCACAACATGAAGAGACGGAACACTGGCGGCTTGTCACAATGCCCCCCGATGACATCACAATAGCGCTGCTGCCTAGAAAACAAGCTGCGCAGAAGAAGTTGTTCTTTGGGTGGGAGGGTGGGCTAGTGGAAGGAGGGGGCAATCTCTTTTTTTCCCGGGTGGTAGGGGGATGACAGGAGAAGGGAAGCGGGTGGTGAGAAAGGTACAGAGGGCAGGGTTTGGGGGCTGGGAAGGAAAGGGAAAAGATTAGGGTTTGGGGATGATGAAAGGGCTTTCTACGGGTAAGGATGGCAAAGGGTGGCAGTGACGGAAAGTCAGGCAACCTGTCCTGTCCGTCTTTTTGTATCGTGAATTGGAAAGACTGCAAGGGGGAGGGGAGTTGCTTGCGCCCTAAAGGAGGAGTTATTCAGATTCATTGCAGTGGGCGGCGGCTGCAAAACGCACCATTCTTCTTGTTTTGGCTCTGCAAAGCAGCCTTTTCAAGGGTTGGCTTGGGTGACAAAATGTCTTGTGTAGGCGTGGGTTTGTCTCCCTCTCGCTCTCTCTCCCTAAGATGTGTCCGGCATAGGCCAGGGTGCCACTCGAGGCCCAAACCAATTCTGGTTATCGCTTCTCGGCCTTTTGGCTAAGATCAAGTGTAGTATCTGTTCTTATCAGTTTAATATCTGATACGTCCCCTATCTGGGGACCATATATTAAATGGATTTTTAGAACAGGGAGATGGAAAAAGAGCTTGCTCTGTCCACTCCACGCATTGACCTGGTATTGCAGTACCTCCAGGAACGGTGCACCCCTTCTTAACCCAGTTTCCAAAAGCAGAACTCAATTCACCTGATTCATATTAGCCCGATTTAATGAATTGGAAGAAAGCATACGTCTTCATATGCACCTCAATTTGGCCCATTCACTTTTCACACTTCCTCCTTTTGTTTTTTATCTTTCACACTTTTGACTTTCTTTATTCATCCAAATAGCAAACTCATCACCACTCAACCTGACCAACTCGGCTATGTCCCCGTGCTGCAGTTCTCTGTCTTATCTAGATCATTTGCAATTGAATGGAATAGATCCCTTTTGGACAAAGTGGATTCACCTGCTGCTGCAGTGACCACAGGTGTGATAACATCTAGAATTGGCATCTGGTGCGATCTCTCCGCTTCCACTCCAAAGAAAGTTACCTGTTTATTCCTATCATGCATTGGTTTTTGGGGTTTTCTTTGAGTAATGATGATCTCTTTAGTAGTCTGTTGGCGCCCTCTCCTGGAGGAATAGTTTGCTTGCTCTTGGACATTCTAAAAGAGAGGTCATGATAGACATTGAGCTTCTGAGCTCAATTGGGGACAGTCATGGGTGATGAATGTTTGCAACCTACTGCGAAGCCTCATACCGCAATATAAGGAACGTCAAATACTAAGAAAGGGCGGCCTATGAAAGAATTACTACTTTCAATAAGTACACTTAAACGGCTAATTGGGAATAGAAAAACTGTAAAAAGCCCTCTGAGAAAGCCCCCCTCTAACCTTTGATAGTAAGCTTTTCTGTAGTCTGCCTGTTGATGTATTTTCCGTTTGAACTGTGCACAACATGAAGAGACGGAACACTGGCGGCTTGTCACAATGCCCCCCGATGACATCACAATAGCGCTGCTGCCTAGAAAACAAGCTGCGCAGAAGAAGTTGTTCTTTGGGTGGGAGGGTGGGCTAGTGGAAGGAGGGGGCAATCTCTTTTTTTCCCGGGTGGTAGGGGGATGACAGGAGAAGGGAAGCGGGTGGTGAGAAAGGTACAGAGGGCAGGGTTTGGGGGCTGGGAAGGAAAGGGAAAAGATTAGGGTTTGGGGATGATGAAAGGGCTTTCTACGGGTAAGGATGGCAAAGGGTGGCAGTGACGGAAAGTCAGGCAACCTGTCCTGTCCGTCTTTTTGTATCGTGAATTGGAAAGACTGCAAGGGGGAGGGGAGTTGCTTGCGCCCTAAAGGAGGAGTTATTCAGATTCATTGCAGTGGGCGGCGGCTGCAAAACGCACCATTCTTCTTGTTTTGGCTCTGCAAAGCAGCCTTTTCAAGGGTTGGCTTGGGTGACAAAATGTCTTGTGTAGGCGTGGGTTTGTCTCCCTCTCGCTCTCTCTCCCTAAGATGTGTCCGGCATAGGCCAGGGTGCCACTCGAGGCCCAAACCAATTCTGGTTATCGCTTCTCGGCCTTTTGGCTAAGATCAAGTGTAGTATCTGTTCTTATCAGTTTAATATCTGATACGTCCCCTATCTGGGGACCATATATTAAATGGATTTTTAGAACAGGGAGATGGAAAAAGAGCTTGCTCTGTCCACTCCACGCATTGACCTGGTATTGCAGTACCTCCAGGAACGGTGCACCCCTTCTTAACCCAGTTTCCAAAAGCAGAACTCAATTCACCTGATTCATATTAGCCCGATTTAATGAATTGGAAGAAAGCATACGTCTTCATATGCACCTCAATTTGGCCCATTCACTTTTCACACTTCCTCCTTTTGTTTTTTATCTTTCACACTTTTGACTTTCTTTATTCATCCAAATAGCAAACTCATCACCACTCAACCTGACCAACTCGGCTATGTCCCCGTGCTGCAGTTCTCTGTCTTATCTAGATCATTTGCAATTGAATGGAATAGATCCCTTTTGGACAAAGTGGATTCACCTGCTGCTGCAGTGACCACAGGTGTGATAACATCTAGAATTGGCATCTGGTGCGATCTCTCCGCTTCCACTCCAAAGAAAGTTACCTGTTTATTCCTATCATGCATTGGTTTTTGGGGTTTTCTTTGAGTAATGATGATCTCTTTAGTAGTCTGTTGGCGCCCTCTCCTGGAGGAATAGTTTGCTTGCTCTTGGACATTCTAAAAGAGAGGTCATGATAGACATTGAGCTTCTGAGCTCAATTGGGGACAGTCATGGGTGATGAATGTTTGCAACCTACTGCGAAGCCTCATACCGCAATATAAGGAACGTCAAATACTAAGAAAGGGCGGCCTATGAAAGAATTACTACTTTCAATAAGTACACTTAAACGGCTAATTGGGAATAGAAAAACTGTAAAAAGCCCTCTGAGAAAGCCCCCCTCTAACCTTTGATAGTAAGCTTTTCTGTAGTCTGCCTGTTGATGTATTTTCCGTTTGAACTGTGCACAACATGAAGAGACGGAACACTGGCGGCTTGTCACAATGCCCCCCGATGACATCACAATAGCGCTGCTGCCTAGAAAACAAGCTGCGCAGAAGAAGTTGTTCTTTGGGTGGGAGGGTGGGCTAGTGGAAGGAGGGGGCAATCTCTTTTTTTCCCGGGTGGTAGGGGGATGACAGGAGAAGGGAAGCGGGTGGTGAGAAAGGTACAGAGGGCAGGGTTTGGGGGCTGGGAAGGAAAGGGAAAAGATTAGGGTTTGGGGATGATGAAAGGGCTTTCTACGGGTAAGGATGGCAAAGGGTGGCAGTGACGGAAAGTCAGGCAACCTGTCCTGTCCGTCTTTTTGTATCGTGAATTGGAAAGACTGCAAGGGGGAGGGGAGTTGCTTGCGCCCTAAAGGAGGAGTTATTCAGATTCATTGCAGTGGGCGGCGGCTGCAAAACGCACCATTCTTCTTGTTTTGGCTCTGCAAAGCAGCCTTTTCAAGGGTTGGCTTGGGTGACAAAATGTCTTGTGTAGGCGTGGGTTTGTCTCCCTCTCGCTCTCTCTCCCTAAGATGTGTCCGGCATAGGCCAGGGTGCCACTCGAGGCCCAAACCAATTCTGGTTATCGCTTCTCGGCCTTTTGGCTAAGATCAAGTGTAGTATCTGTTCTTATCAGTTTAATATCTGATACGTCCCCTATCTGGGGACCATATATTAAATGGATTTTTAGAACAGGGAGATGGAAAAAGAGCTTGCTCTGTCCACTCCACGCATTGACCTGGTATTGCAGTACCTCCAGGAACGGTGCACCCCTTCTTAACCCAGTTTCCAAAAGCAGAACTCAATTCACCTGATTCATATTAGCCCGATTTAATGAATTGGAAGAAAGCATACGTCTTCATATGCACCTCAATTTGGCCCATTCACTTTTCACACTTCCTCCTTTTGTTTTTTATCTTTCACACTTTTGACTTTCTTTATTCATCCAAATAGCAAACTCATCACCACTCAACCTGACCAACTCGGCTATGTCCCCGTGCTGCAGTTCTCTGTCTTATCTAGATCATTTGCAATTGAATGGAATAGATCCCTTTTGGACAAAGTGGATTCACCTGCTGCTGCAGTGACCACAGGTGTGATAACATCTAGAATTGGCATCTGGTGCGATCTCTCCGCTTCCACTCCAAAGAAAGTTACCTGTTTATTCCTATCATGCATTGGTTTTTGGGGTTTTCTTTGAGTAATGATGATCTCTTTAGTAGTCTGTTGGCGCCCTCTCCTGGAGGAATAGTTTGCTTGCTCTTGGACATTCTAAAAGAGAGGTCATGATAGACATTGAGCTTCTGAGCTCAATTGGGGACAGTCATGGGTGATGAATGTTTGCAACCTACTGCGAAGCCTCATACCGCAATATAAGGAACGTCAAATACTAAGAAAGGGCGGCCTATGAAAGAATTACTACTTTCAATAAGTACACTTAAACGGCTAATTGGGAATAGAAAAACTGTAAAAAGCCCTCTGAGAAAGCCCCCCTCTAACCTTTGATAGTAAGCTTTTCTGTAGTCTGCCTGTTGATGTATTTTCCGTTTGAACTGTGCACAACATGAAGAGACGGAACACTGGCGGCTTGTCACAATGCCCCCCGATGACATCACAATAGCGCTGCTGCCTAGAAAACAAGCTGCGCAGAAGAAGTTGTTCTTTGGGTGGGAGGGTGGGCTAGTGGAAGGAGGGGGCAATCTCTTTTTTTCCCGGGTGGTAGGGGGATGACAGGAGAAGGGAAGCGGGTGGTGAGAAAGGTACAGAGGGCAGGGTTTGGGGGCTGGGAAGGAAAGGGAAAAGATTAGGGTTTGGGGATGATGAAAGGGCTTTCTACGGGTAAGGATGGCAAAGGGTGGCAGTGACGGAAAGTCAGGCAACCTGTCCTGTCCGTCTTTTTGTATCGTGAATTGGAAAGACTGCAAGGGGGAGGGGAGTTGCTTGCGCCCTAAAGGAGGAGTTATTCAGATTCATTGCAGTGGGCGGCGGCTGCAAAACGCACCATTCTTCTTGTTTTGGCTCTGCAAAGCAGCCTTTTCAAGGGTTGGCTTGGGTGACAAAATGTCTTGTGTAGGCGTGGGTTTGTCTCCCTCTCGCTCTCTCTCCCTAAGATGTGTCCGGCATAGGCCAGGGTGCCACTCGAGGCCCAAACCAATTCTGGTTATCGCTTCTCGGCCTTTTGGCTAAGATCAAGTGTAGTATCTGTTCTTATCAGTTTAATATCTGATACGTCCCCTATCTGGGGACCATATATTAAATGGATTTTTAGAACAGGGAGATGGAAAAAGAGCTTGCTCTGTCCACTCCACGCATTGACCTGGTATTGCAGTACCTCCAGGAACGGTGCACCCCTTCTTAACCCAGTTTCCAAAAGCAGAACTCAATTCACCTGATTCATATTAGCCCGATTTAATGAATTGGAAGAAAGCATACGTCTTCATATGCACCTCAATTTGGCCCATTCACTTTTCACACTTCCTCCTTTTGTTTTTTATCTTTCACACTTTTGACTTTCTTTATTCATCCAAATAGCAAACTCATCACCACTCAACCTGACCAACTCGGCTATGTCCCCGTGCTGCAGTTCTCTGTCTTATCTAGATCATTTGCAATTGAATGGAATAGATCCCTTTTGGACAAAGTGGATTCACCTGCTGCTGCAGTGACCACAGGTGTGATAACATCTAGAATTGGCATCTGGTGCGATCTCTCCGCTTCCACTCCAAAGAAAGTTACCTGTTTATTCCTATCATGCATTGGTTTTTGGGGTTTTCTTTGAGTAATGATGATCTCTTTAGTAGTCTGTTGGCGCCCTCTCCTGGAGGAATAGTTTGCTTGCTCTTGGACATTCTAAAAGAGAGGTCATGATAGACATTGAGCTTCTGAGCTCAATTGGGGACAGTCATGGGTGATGAATGTTTGCAACCTACTGCGAAGCCTCATACCGCAATATAAGGAACGTCAAATACTAAGAAAGGGCGGCCTATGAAAGAATTACTACTTTCAATAAGTACACTTAAACGGCTAATTGGGAATAGAAAAACTGTAAAAAGCCCTCTGAGAAAGCCCCCCTCTAACCTTTGATAGTAAGCTTTTCTGTAGTCTGCCTGTTGATGTATTTTCCGTTTGAACTGTGCACAACATGAAGAGACGGAACACTGGCGGCTTGTCACAATGCCCCCCGATGACATCACAATAGCGCTGCTGCCTAGAAAACAAGCTGCGCAGAAGAAGTTGTTCTTTGGGTGGGAGGGTGGGCTAGTGGAAGGAGGGGGCAATCTCTTTTTTTCCCGGGTGGTAGGGGGATGACAGGAGAAGGGAAGCGGGTGGTGAGAAAGGTACAGAGGGCAGGGTTTGGGGGCTGGGAAGGAAAGGGAAAAGATTAGGGTTTGGGGATGATGAAAGGGCTTTCTACGGGTAAGGATGGCAAAGGGTGGCAGTGACGGAAAGTCAGGCAACCTGTCCTGTCCGTCTTTTTGTATCGTGAATTGGAAAGACTGCAAGGGGGAGGGGAGTTGCTTGCGCCCTAAAGGAGGAGTTATTCAGATTCATTGCAGTGGGCGGCGGCTGCAAAACGCACCATTCTTCTTGTTTTGGCTCTGCAAAGCAGCCTTTTCAAGGGCTGGCTTGGGTGACAAAATGTCTTGTGTAGGCGTGGGTTTGTCTCCCTCTCGCTCTCTCTCCCTAAGATGTGTCCGGCATAGGCCAGGGTGCCACTCGAGGCCCAAACCAATTCTGGTTATCGCTTCTCGGCCTTTTGGCTAAGATCAAGTGTAGTATCTGTTCTTATCAGTTTAATATCTGATACGTCCCCTATCTGGGGACCATATATTAAATGGATTTTTAGAACAGGGAGATGGAAAAAGAGCTTGCTCTGTCCACTCCACGCATTGACCTGGTATTGCAGTACCTCCAGGAACGGTGCACCCCTTCTTAACCCAGTTTCCAAAAGCAGAACTCAATTCACCTGATTCATATTAGCCCGATTTAATGAATTGGAAGAAAGCATACGTCTTCATATGCACCTCAATTTGGCCCATTCACTTTTCACACTTCCTCCTTTTGTTTTTTATCTTTCACACTTTTGACTTTCTTTATTCATCCAAATAGCAAACTCATCACCACTCAACCTGACCAACTCGGCTATGTCCCCGTGCTGCAGTTCTCTGTCTTATCTAGATCATTTGCAATTGAATGGAATAGATCCCTTTTGGACAAAGTGGATTCACCTGCTGCTGCAGTGACCACAGGTGTGATAACATCTAGAATTGGCATCTGGTGCGATCTCTCCGCTTCCACTCCAAAGAAAGTTACCTGTTTATTCCTATCATGCATTGGTTTTTGGGGTTTTCTTTGAGTAATGATGATCTCTTTAGTAGTCTGTTGGCGCCCTCTCCTGGAGGAATAGTTTGCTTGCTCTTGGACATTCTAAAAGAGAGGTCATGATAGACATTGAGCTTCTGAGCTCAATTGGGGACAGTCATGGGTGATGAATGTTTGCAACCTACTGCGAAGCCTCATACCGCAATATAAGGAACGTCAAATACTAAGAAAGGGCGGCCTATGAAAGAATTACTACTTTCAATAAGTACACTTAAACGGCTAATTGGGAATAGAAAAACTGTAAAAAGCCCTCTGAGAAAGCCCCCCTCTAACCTTTGATAGTAAGCTTTTCTGTAGTCTGCCTGTTGATGTATTTTCCGTTTGAACTGTGCACAACATGAAGAGACGGAACACTGGCGGCTTGTCACAATGCCCCCCGATGACATCACAATAGCGCTGCTGCCTAGAAAACAAGCTGCGCAGAAGAAGTTGTTCTTTGGGTGGGAGGGTGGGCTAGTGGAAGGAGGGGGCAATCTCTTTTTTTCCCGGGTGGTAGGGGGATGACAGGAGAAGGGAAGCGGGTGGTGAGAAAGGTACAGAGGGCAGGGTTTGGGGGCTGGGAAGGAAAGGGAAAAGATTAGGGTTTGGGGATGATGAAAGGACTTTCTACGGGTAAGGATGGCAAAGGGTGGCAGTGACGGAAAGTCAGGCAACCTGTCCTGTCCGTCTTTTTGTATCGTGAATTGGAAAGACTGCAAGGGGGAGGGGAGTTGCTTGCGCCCTAAAGGAGGAGTTATTCAGATTCATTGCAGTGGGCGGCGGCTGCAAAACGCACCATTCTTCTTGTTTTGGCTCTGCAAAGCAGCCTTTTCAAGGGTTGGCTTGGGTGACAAAATGTCTTGTGTAGGCGTGGGTTTGTCTCCCTCTCGCTCTCTCTCCCTAAGATGTGTCCGGCATAGGCCAGGGTGCCACTCGAGGCCCAAACCAATTCTGGTTATCGCTTCTCGGCCTTTTGGCTAAGATCAAGTGTAGTATCTGTTCTTATCAGTTTAATATCTGATACGTCCCCTATCTGGGGACCATATATTAAATGGATTTTTAGAACAGGGAGATGGAAAAAGAGCTTGCTCTGTCCACTCCACGCATTGACCTGGTATTGCAGTACCTCCAGGAACGGTGCACCCCTTCTTAACCCAGTTTCCAAAAGCAGAACTCAATTCACCTGATTCATATTAGCCCGATTTAATGAATTGGAAGAAAGCATACGTCTTCATATGCACCTCAATTTGGCCCATTCACTTTTCACACTTCCTCCTTTTGTTTTTTATCTTTCACACTTTTGACTTTCTTTATTCATCCAAATAGCAAACTCATCACCACTCAACCTGACCAACTCGGCTATGTCCCCGTGCTGCAGTTCTCTGTCTTATCTAGATCATTTGCAATTGAATGGAATAGATCCCTTTTGGACAAAGTGGATTCACCTGCTGCTGCAGTGACCACAGGTGTGATAACATCTAGAATTGGCATCTGGTGCGATCTCTCCGCTTCCACTCCAAAGAAAGTTACCTGTTTATTCCTATCATGCATTGGTTTTTGGGGTTTTCTTTGAGTAATGATGATCTCTTTAGTAGTCTGTTGGCGCCCTCTCCTGGAGGAATAGTTTGCTTGCTCTTGGACATTCTAAAAGAGAGGTCATGATAGACATTGAGCTTCTGAGCTCAATTGGGGACAGTCATGGGTGATGAATGTTTGCAACCTACTGCGAAGCCTCATACCGCAATATAAGGAACGTCAAATACTAAGAAAGGGCGGCCTATGAAAGAATTACTACTTTCAATAAGTACACTTAAACGGCTAATTGGGAATAGAAAAACTGTAAAAAGCCCTCTGAGAAAGCCCCCCTCTAACCTTTGATAGTAAGCTTTTCTGTAGTCTGCCTGTTGATGTATTTTCCGTTTGAACTGTGCACAACATGAAGAGACGGAACACTGGCGGCTTGTCACAATGCCCCCCGATGACATCACAATAGCGCTGCTGCCTAGAAAACAAGCTGCGCAGAAGAAGTTGTTCTTTGGGTGGGAGGGTGGGCTAGTGGAAGGAGGGGGCAATCTCTTTTTTTCCCGGGTGGTAGGGGGATGACAGGAGAAGGGAAGCGGGTGGTGAGAAAGGTACAGAGGGCAGGGTTTGGGGGCTGGGAAGGAAAGGGAAAAGATTAGGGTTTGGGGATGATGAAAGGGCTTTCTACGGGTAAGGATGGCAAAGGGTGGCAGTGACGGAAAGTCAGGCAACCTGTCCTGTCCGTCTTTTTGTATCGTGAATTGGAAAGACTGCAAGGGGGAGGGGAGTTGCTTGCGCCCTAAAGGAGGAGTTATTCAGATTCATTGCAGTGGGCGGCGGCTGCAAAACGCACCATTCTTCTTGTTTTGGCTCTGCAAAGCAGCCTTTTCAAGGGTTGGCTTGGGTGACAAAATGTCTTGTGTAGGCGTGGGTTTGTCTCCCTCTCGCTCTCTCTCCCTAAGATGTGTCCGGCATAGGCCAGGGTGCCACTCGAGGCCCAAACCAATTCTGGTTATCGCTTCTCGGCCTTTTGGCTAAGATCAAGTGTAGTATCTGTTCTTATCAGTTTAATATCTGATACGTCCCCTATCTGGGGACCATATATTAAATGGATTTTTAGAACAGGGAGATGGAAAAAGAGCTTGCTCTGTCCACTCCACGCATTGACCTGGTATTGCAGTACCTCCAGGAACGGTGCACCCCTTCTTAACCCAGTTTCCAAAAGCAGAACTCAATTCACCTGATTCATATTAGCCCGATTTAATGAATTGGAAGAAAGCATACGTCTTCATATGCACCTCAATTTGGCCCATTCACTTTTCACACTTCCTCCTTTTGTTTTTTATCTTTCACACTTTTGACTTTCTTTATTCATCCAAATAGCAAACTCATCACCACTCAACCTGACCAACTCGGCTATGTCCCCGTGCTGCAGTTCTCTGTCTTATCTAGATCATTTGCAATTGAATGGAATAGATCCCTTTTGGACAAAGTGGATTCACCTGCTGCTGCAGTGACCACAGGTGTGATAACATCTAGAATTGGCATCTGGTGCGATCTCTCCGCTTCCACTCCAAAGAAAGTTACCTGTTTATTCCTATCATGCATTGGTTTTTGGGGTTTTCTTTGAGTAATGATGATCTCTTTAGTAGTCTGTTGGCGCCCTCTCCTGGAGGAATAGTTTGCTTGCTCTTGGACATTCTAAAAGAGAGGTCATGATAGACATTGAGCTTCTGAGCTCAATTGGGGACAGTCATGGGTGATGAATGTTTGCAACCTACTGCGAAGCCTCATACCGCAATATAAGGAACGTCAAATACTAAGAAAGGGCGGCCTATGAAAGAATTACTACTTTCAATAAGTACACTTAAACGGCTAATTGGGAATAGAAAAACTGTAAAAAGCCCTCTGAGAAAGCCCCCCTCTAACCTTTGATAGTAAGCTTTTCTGTAGTCTGCCTGTTGATGTATTTTCCGTTTGAACTGTGCACAACATGAAGAGACGGAACACTGGCGGCTTGTCACAATGCCCCCCGATGACATCACAATAGCGCTGCTGCCTAGAAAACAAGCTGCGCAGAAGAAGTTGTTCTTTGGGTGGGAGGGTGGGCTAGTGGAAGGAGGGGGCAATCTCTTTTTTTCCCGGGTGGTAGGGGGATGACAGGAGAAGGGAAGCGGGTGGTGAGAAAGGTACAGAGGGCAGGGTTTGGGGGCTGGGAAGGAAAGGGAAAAGATTAGGGTTTGGGGATGATGAAAGGGCTTTCTACGGGTAAGGATGGCAAAGGGTGGCAGTGACGGAAAGTCAGGCAACCTGTCCTGTCCGTCTTTTTGTATCGTGAATTGGAAAGACTGCAAGGGGGAGGGGAGTTGCTTGCGCCCTAAAGGAGGAGTTATTCAGATTCATTGCAGTGGGCGGCGGCTGCAAAACGCACCATTCTTCTTGTTTTGGCTCTGCAAAGCAGCCTTTTCAAGGGTTGGCTTGGGTGACAAAATGTCTTGTGTAGGCGTGGGTTTGTCTCCCTCTCGCTCTCTCTCCCTAAGATGTGTCCGGCATAGGCCAGGGTGCCACTCGAGGCCCAAACCAATTCTGGTTATCGCTTCTCGGCCTTTTGGCTAAGATCAAGTGTAGTATCTGTTCTTATCAGTTTAATATCTGATACGTCCCCTATCTGGGGACCATATATTAAATGGATTTTTAGAACAGGGAGATGGAAAAAGAGCTTGCTCTGTCCACTCCACGCATTGACCTGGTATTGCAGTACCTCCAGGAACGGTGCACCCCTTCTTAACCCAGTTTCCAAAAGCAGAACTCAATTCACCTGATTCATATTAGCCCGATTTAATGAATTGGAAGAAAGCATACGTCTTCATATGCACCTCAATTTGGCCCATTCACTTTTCACACTTCCTCCTTTTGTTTTTTATCTTTCACACTTTTGACTTTCTTTATTCATCCAAATAGCAAACTCATCACCACTCAACCTGACCAACTCGGCTATGTCCCCGTGCTGCAGTTCTCTGTCTTATCTAGATCATTTGCAATTGAATGGAATAGATCCCTTTTGGACAAAGTGGATTCACCTGCTGCTGCAGTGACCACAGGTGTGATAACATCTAGAATTGGCATCTGGTGCGATCTCTCCGCTTCCACTCCAAAGAAAGTTACCTGTTTATTCCTATCATGCATTGGTTTTTGGGGTTTTCTTTGAGTAATGATGATCTCTTTAGTAGTCTGTTGGCGCCCTCTCCTGGAGGAATAGTTTGCTTGCTCTTGGACATTCTAAAAGAGAGGTCATGATAGACATTGAGCTTCTGAGCTCAATTGGGGACAGTCATGGGTGATGAATGTTTGCAACCTACTGCGAAGCCTCATACCGCAATATAAGGAACGTCAAATACTAAGAAAGGGCGGCCTATGAAAGAATTACTACTTTCAATAAGTACACTTAAACGGCTAATTGGGAATAGAAAAACTGTAAAAAGCCCTCTGAGAAAGCCCCCCTCTAACCTTTGATAGTAAGCTTTTCTGTAGTCTGCCTGTTGATGTATTTTCCGTTTGAACTGTGCACAACATGAAGAGACGGAACACTGGCGGCTTGTCACAATGCCCCCCGATGACATCACAATAGCGCTGCTGCCTAGAAAACAAGCTGCGCAGAAGAAGTTGTTCTTTGGGTGGGAGGGTGGGCTAGTGGAAGGAGGGGGCAATCTCTTTTTTTCCCGGGTGGTAGGGGGATGACAGGAGAAGGGAAGCGGGTGGTGAGAAAGGTACAGAGGGCAGGGTTTGGGGGCTGGGAAGGAAAGGGAAAAGATTAGGGTTTGGGGATGATGAAAGGGCTTTCTACGGGTAAGGATGGCAAAGGGTGGCAGTGACGGAAAGTCAGGCAACCTGTCCTGTCCGTCTTTTTGTATCGTGAATTGGAAAGACTGCAAGGGGGAGGGGAGTTGCTTGCGCCCTAAAGGAGGAGTTATTCAGATTCATTGCAGTGGGCGGCGGCTGCAAAACGCACCATTCTTCTTGTTTTGGCTCTGCAAAGCAGCCTTTTCAAGGGTTGGCTTGGGTGACAAAATGTCTTGTGTAGGCGTGGGTTTGTCTCCCTCTCGCTCTCTCTCCCTAAGATGTGTCCGGCATAGGCCAGGGTGCCACTCGAGGCCCAAACCAATTCTGGTTATCGCTTCTCGGCCTTTTGGCTAAGATCAAGTGTAGTATCTGTTCTTATCAGTTTAATATCTGATACGTCCCCTATCTGGGGACCATATATTAAATGGATTTTTAGAACAGGGAGATGGAAAAAGAGCTTGCTCTGTCCACTCCACGCATTGACCTGGTATTGCAGTACCTCCAGGAACGGTGCACCCCTTCTTAACCCAGTTTCCAAAAGCAGAACTCAATTCACCTGATTCATATTAGCCCGATTTAATGAATTGGAAGAAAGCATACGTCTTCATATGCACCTCAATTTGGCCCATTCACTTTTCACACTTCCTCCTTTTGTTTTTTATCTTTCACACTTTTGACTTTCTTTATTCATCCAAATAGCAAACTCATCACCACTCAACCTGACCAACTCGGCTATGTCCCCGTGCTGCAGTTCTCTGTCTTATCTAGATCATTTGCAATTGAATGGAATAGATCCCTTTTGGACAAAGTGGATTCACCTGCTGCTGCAGTGACCACAGGTGTGATAACATCTAGAATTGGCATCTGGTGCGATCTCTCCGCTTCCACTCCAAAGAAAGTTACCTGTTTATTCCTATCATGCATTGGTTTTTGGGGTTTTCTTTGAGTAATGATGATCTCTTTAGTAGTCTGTTGGCGCCCTCTCCTGGAGGAATAGTTTGCTTGCTCTTGGACATTCTAAAAGAGAGGTCATGATAGACATTGAGCTTCTGAGCTCAATTGGGGACAGTCATGGGTGATGAATGTTTGCAACCTACTGCGAAGCCTCATACCGCAATATAAGGAACGTCAAATACTAAGAAAGGGCGGCCTATGAAAGAATTACTACTTTCAATAAGTACACTTAAACGGCTAATTGGGAATAGAAAAACTGTAAAAAGCCCTCTGAGAAAGCCCCCCTCTAACCTTTGATAGTAAGCTTTTCTGTAGTCTGCCTGTTGATGTATTTTCCGTTTGAACTGTGCACAACATGAAGAGACGGAACACTGGCGGCTTGTCACAATGCCCCCCGATGACATCACAATAGCGCTGCTGCCTAGAAAACAAGCTGCGCAGAAGAAGTTGTTCTTTGGGTGGGAGGGTGGGCTAGTGGAAGGAGGGGGCAATCTCTTTTTTTCCCGGGTGGTAGGGGGATGACAGGAGAAGGGAAGCGGGTGGTGAGAAAGGTACAGAGGGCAGGGTTTGGGGGCTGGGAAGGAAAGGGAAAAGATTAGGGTTTGGGGATGATGAAAGGGCTTTCTACGGGTAAGGATGGCAAAGGGTGGCAGTGACGGAAAGTCAGGCAACCTGTCCTGTCCGTCTTTTTGTATCGTGAATTGGAAAGACTGCAAGGGGGAGGGGAGTTGCTTGCGCCCTAAAGGAGGAGTTATTCAGATTCATTGCAGTGGGCGGCGGCTGCAAAACGCACCATTCTTCTTGTTTTGGCTCTGCAAAGCAGCCTTTTCAAGGGTTGGCTTGGGTGACAAAATGTCTTGTGTAGGCGTGGGTTTGTCTCCCTCTCGCTCTCTCTCCCTAAGATGTGTCCGGCATAGGCCAGGGTGCCACTCGAGGCCCAAACCAATTCTGGTTATCGCTTCTCGGCCTTTTGGCTAAGATCAAGTGTAGTATCTGTTCTTATCAGTTTAATATCTGATACGTCCCCTATCTGGGGACCATATATTAAATGGATTTTTAGAACAGGGAGATGGAAAAAGAGCTTGCTCTGTCCACTCCACGCATTGACCTGGTATTGCAGTACCTCCAGGAACGGTGCACCCCTTCTTAACCCAGTTTCCAAAAGCAGAACTCAATTCACCTGATTCATATTAGCCCGATTTAATGAATTGGAAGAAAGCATACGTCTTCATATGCACCTCAATTTGGCCCATTCACTTTTCACACTTCCTCCTTTTGTTTTTTATCTTTCACACTTTTGACTTTCTTTATTCATCCAAATAGCAAACTCATCACCACTCAACCTGACCAACTCGGCTATGTCCCCGTGCTGCAGTTCTCTGTCTTATCTAGATCATTTGCAATTGAATGGAATAGATCCCTTTTGGACAAAGTGGATTCACCTGCTGCTGCAGTGACCACAGGTGTGATAACATCTAGAATTGGCATCTGGTGCGATCTCTCCGCTTCCACTCCAAAGAAAGTTACCTGTTTATTCCTATCATGCATTGGTTTTTGGGGTTTTCTTTGAGTAATGATGATCTCTTTAGTAGTCTGTTGGCGCCCTCTCCTGGAGGAGTAGTTTGCTTGCTCTTGGACATTCTAAAAGAGAGGTCATGATAGACATTGAGCTTCTGAGCTCAATTGGGGACAGTCATGGGTGATGAATGTTTGCAACCTACTGCGAAGCCTCATACCGCAATATAAGGAACGTCAAATACTAAGAAAGGGCGGCCTATGAAAGAATTACTACTTTCAATAAGTACACTTAAACGGCTAATTGGGAATAGAAAAACTGTAAAAAGCCCTCTGAGAAAGCCCCCCTCTAACCTTTGATAGTAAGCTTTTCTGTAGTCTGCCTGTTGATGTATTTTCCGTTTGAACTGTGCACAACATGAAGAGACGGAACACTGGCGGCTTGTCACAATGCCCCCCGATGACATCACAATAGCGCTGCTGCCTAGAAAACAAGCTGCGCAGAAGAAGTTGTTCTTTGGGTGGGAGGGTGGGCTAGTGGAAGGAGGGGGCAATCTCTTTTTTTCCCGGGTGGTAGGGGGATGACAGGAGAAGGGAAGCGGGTGGTGAGAAAGGTACAGAGGGCAGGGTTTGGGGGCTGGGAAGGAAAGGGAAAAGATTAGGGTTTGGGGATGATGAAAGGGCTTTCTACGGGTAAGGATGGCAAAGGGTGGCAGTGACGGAAAGTCAGGCAACCTGTCCTGTCCGTCTTTTTGTATCGTGAATTGGAAAGACTGCAAGGGGGAGGGGAGTTGCTTGCGCCCTAAAGGAGGAGTTATTCAGATTCATTGCAGTGGGCGGCGGCTGCAAAACGCACCATTCTTCTTGTTTTGGCTCTGCAAAGCAGCCTTTTCAAGGGTTGGCTTGGGTGACAAAATGTCTTGTGTAGGCGTGGGTTTGTCTCCCTCTCGCTCTCTCTCCCTAAGATGTGTCCGGCATAGGCCAGGGTGCCACTCGAGGCCCAAACCAATTCTGGTTATCGCTTCTCGGCCTTTTGGCTAAGATCAAGTGTAGTATCTGTTCTTATCAGTTTAATATCTGATACGTCCCCTATCTGGGGACCATATATTAAATGGATTTTTAGAACAGGGAGATGGAAAAAGAGCTTGCTCTGTCCACTCCACGCATTGACCTGGTATTGCAGTACCTCCAGGAACGGTGCACCCCTTCTTAACCCAGTTTCCAAAAGCAGAACTCAATTCACCTGATTCATATTAGCCCGATTTAATGAATTGGAAGAAAGCATACGTCTTCATATGCACCTCAATTTGGCCCATTCACTTTTCACACTTCCTCCTTTTGTTTTTTATCTTTCACACTTTTGACTTTCTTTATTCATCCAAATAGCAAACTCATCACCACTCAACCTGACCAACTCGGCTATGTCCCCGTGCTGCAGTTCTCTGTCTTATCTAGATCATTTGCAATTGAATGGAATAGATCCCTTTTGGACAAAGTGGATTCACCTGCTGCTGCAGTGACCACAGGTGTGATAACATCTAGAATTGGCATCTGGTGCGATCTCTCCGCTTCCACTCCAAAGAAAGTTACCTGTTTATTCCTATCATGCATTGGTTTTTGGGGTTTTCTTTGAGTAATGATGATCTCTTTAGTAGTCTGTTGGCGCCCTCTCCTGGAGGAATAGTTTGCTTGCTCTTGGACATTCTAAAAGAGAGGTCATGATAGACATTGAGCTTCTGAGCTCAATTGGGGACAGTCATGGGTGATGAATGTTTGCAACCTACTGCGAAGCCTCATACCGCAATATAAGGAACGTCAAATACTAAGAAAGGGCGGCCTATGAAAGAATTACTACTTTCAATAAGTACACTTAAACGGCTAATTGGGAATAGAAAAACTGTAAAAAGCCCTCTGAGAAAGCCCCCCTCTAACCTTTGATAGTAAGCTTTTCTGTAGTCTGCCTGTTGATGTATTTTCCGTTTGAACTGTGCACAACATGAAGAGACGGAACACTGGCGGCTTGTCACAATGCCCCCCGATGACATCACAATAGCGCTGCTGCCTAGAAAACAAGCTGCGCAGAAGAAGTTGTTCTTTGGGTGGGAGGGTGGGCTAGTGGAAGGAGGGGGCAATCTCTTTTTTTCCCGGGTGGTAGGGGGATGACAGGAGAAGGGAAGCGGGTGGTGAGAAAGGTACAGAGGGCAGGGTTTGGGGGCTGGGAAGGAAAGGGAAAAGATTAGGGTTTGGGGATGATGAAAGGGCTTTCTACGGGTAAGGATGGCAAAGGGTGGCAGTGACGGAAAGTCAGGCAACCTGTCCTGTCCGTCTTTTTGTATCGTGAATTGGAAAGACTGCAAGGGGGAGGGGAGTTGCTTGCGCCCTAAAGGAGGAGTTATTCAGATTCATTGCAGTGGGCGGCGGCTGCAAAACGCACCATTCTTCTTGTTTTGGCTCTGCAAAGCAGCCTTTTCAAGGGTTGGCTTGGGTGACAAAATGTCTTGTGTAGGCGTGGGTTTGTCTCCCTCTCGCTCTCTCTCCCTAAGATGTGTCCGGCATAGGCCAGGGTGCCACTCGAGGCCCAAACCAATTCTGGTTATCGCTTCTCGGCCTTTTGGCTAAGATCAAGTGTAGTATCTGTTCTTATCAGTTTAATATCTGATACGTCCCCTATCTGGGGACCATATATTAAATGGATTTTTAGAACAGGGAGATGGAAAAAGAGCTTGCTCTGTCCACTCCACGCATTGACCTGGTATTGCAGTACCTCCAGGAACGGTGCACCCCTTCTTAACCCAGTTTCCAAAAGCAGAACTCAATTCACCTGATTCATATTAGCCCGATTTAATGAATTGGAAGAAAGCATACGTCTTCATATGCACCTCAATTTGGCCCATTCACTTTTCACACTTCCTCCTTTTGTTTTTTATCTTTCACACTTTTGACTTTCTTTATTCATCCAAATAGCAAACTCATCACCACTCAACCTGACCAACTCGGCTATGTCCCCGTGCTGCAGTTCTCTGTCTTATCTAGATCATTTGCAATTGAATGGAATAGATCCCTTTTGGACAAAGTGGATTCACCTGCTGCTGCAGTGACCACAGGTGTGATAACATCTAGAATTGGCATCTGGTGCGATCTCTCCGCTTCCACTCCAAAGAAAGTTACCTGTTTATTCCTATCATGCATTGGTTTTTGGGGTTTTCTTTGAGTAATGATGATCTCTTTAGTAGTCTGTTGGCGCCCTCTCCTGGAGGAATAGTTTGCTTGCTCTTGGACATTCTAAAAGAGAGGTCATGATAGACATTGAGCTTCTGAGCTCAATTGGGGACAGTCATGGGTGATGAATGTTTGCAACCTACTGCGAAGCCTCATACCGCAATATAAGGAACGTCAAATACTAAGAAAGGGCGGCCTATGAAAGAATTACTACTTTCAATAAGTACACTTAAACGGCTAATTGGGAATAGAAAAACTGTAAAAAGCCCTCTGAGAAAGCCCCCCTCTAACCTTTGATAGTAAGCTTTTCTGTAGTCTGCCTGTTGATGTATTTTCCGTTTGAACTGTGCACAACATGAAGAGACGGAACACTGGCGGCTTGTCACAATGCCCCCCGATGACATCACAATAGCGCTGCTGCCTAGAAAACAAGCTGCGCAGAAGAAGTTGTTCTTTGGGTGGGAGGGTGGGCTAGTGGAAGGAGGGGGCAATCTCTTTTTTTCCCGGGTGGTAGGGGGATGACAGGAGAAGGGAAGCGGGTGGTGAGAAAGGTACAGAGGGCAGGGTTTGGGGGCTGGGAAGGAAAGGGAAAAGATTAGGGTTTGGGGATGATGAAAGGGCTTTCTACGGGTAAGGATGGCAAAGGGTGGCAGTGACGGAAAGTCAGGCAACCTGTCCTGTCCGTCTTTTTGTATCGTGAATTGGAAAGACTGCAAGGGGGAGGGGAGTTGCTTGCGCCCTAAAGGAGGAGTTATTCAGATTCATTGCAGTGGGCGGCGGCTGCAAAACGCACCATTCTTCTTGTTTTGGCTCTGCAAAGCAGCCTTTTCAAGGGTTGGCTTGGGTGACAAAATGTCTTGTGTAGGCGTGGGTTTGTCTCCCTCTCGCTCTCTCTCCCTAAGATGTGTCCGGCATAGGCCAGGGTGCCACTCGAGGCCCAAACCAATTCTGGTTATCGCTTCTCGGCCTTTTGGCTAAGATCAAGTGTAGTATCTGTTCTTATCAGTTTAATATCTGATACGTCCCCTATCTGGGGACCATATATTAAATGGATTTTTAGAACAGGGAGATGGAAAAAGAGCTTGCTCTGTCCACTCCACGCATTGACCTGGTATTGCAGTACCTCCAGGAACGGTGCACCCCTTCTTAACCCAGTTTCCAAAAGCAGAACTCAATTCACCTGATTCATATTAGCCCGATTTAATGAATTGGAAGAAAGCATACGTCTTCATATGCACCTCAATTTGGCCCATTCACTTTTCACACTTCCTCCTTTTGTTTTTTATCTTTCACACTTTTGACTTTCTTTATTCATCCAAATAGCAAACTCATCACCACTCAACCTGACCAACTCGGCTATGTCCCCGTGCTGCAGTTCTCTGTCTTATCTAGATCATTTGCAATTGAATGGAATAGATCCCTTTTGGACAAAGTGGATTCACCTGCTGCTGCAGTGACCACAGGTGTGATAACATCTAGAATTGGCATCTGGTGCGATCTCTCCGCTTCCACTCCAAAGAAAGTTACCTGTTTATTCCTATCATGCATTGGTTTTTGGGGTTTTCTTTGAGTAATGATGATCTCTTTAGTAGTCTGTTGGCGCCCTCTCCTGGAGGAATAGTTTGCTTGCTCTTGGACATTCTAAAAGAGAGGTCATGATAGACATTGAGCTTCTGAGCTCAATTGGGGACAGTCATGGGTGATGAATGTTTGCAACCTACTGCGAAGCCTCATACCGCAATATAAGGAACGTCAAATACTAAGAAAGGGCGGCCTATGAAAGAATTACTACTTTCAATAAGTACACTTAAACGGCTAATTGGGAATAGAAAAACTGTAAAAAGCCCTCTGAGAAAGCCCCCCTCTAACCTTTGATAGTAAGCTTTTCTGTAGTCTGCCTGTTGATGTATTTTCCGTTTGAACTGTGCACAACATGAAGAGACGGAACACTGGCGGCTTGTCACAATGCCCCCCGATGACATCACAATAGCGCTGCTGCCTAGAAAACAAGCTGCGCAGAAGAAGTTGTTCTTTGGGTGGGAGGGTGGGCTAGTGGAAGGAGGGGGCAATCTCTTTTTTTCCCGGGTGGTAGGGGGATGACAGGAGAAGGGAAGCGGGTGGTGAGAAAGGTACAGAGGGCAGGGTTTGGGGGCTGGGAAGGAAAGGGAAAAGATTAGGGTTTGGGGATGATGAAAGGGCTTTCTACGGGTAAGGATGGCAAAGGGTGGCAGTGACGGAAAGTCAGGCAACCTGTCCTGTCCGTCTTTTTGTATCGTGAATTGGAAAGACTGCAAGGGGGAGGGGAGTTGCTTGCGCCCTAAAGGAGGAGTTATTCAGATTCATTGCAGTGGGCGGCGGCTGCAAAACGCACCATTCTTCTTGTTTTGGCTCTGCAAAGCAGCCTTTTCAAGGGTTGGCTTGGGTGACAAAATGTCTTGTGTAGGCGTGGGTTTGTCTCCCTCTCGCTCTCTCTCCCTAAGATGTGTCCGGCATAGGCCAGGGTGCCACTCGAGGCCCAAACCAATTCTGGTTATCGCTTCTCGGCCTTTTGGCTAAGATCAAGTGTAGTATCTGTTCTTATCAGTTTAATATCTGATACGTCCCCTATCTGGGGACCATATATTAAATGGATTTTTAGAACAGGGAGATGGAAAAAGAGCTTGCTCTGTCCACTCCACGCATTGACCTGGTATTGCAGTACCTCCAGGAACGGTGCACCCCTTCTTAACCCAGTTTCCAAAAGCAGAACTCAATTCACCTGATTCATATTAGCCCGATTTAATGAATTGGAAGAAAGCATACGTCTTCATATGCACCTCAATTTGGCCCATTCACTTTTCACACTTCCTCCTTTTGTTTTTTATCTTTCACACTTTTGACTTTCTTTATTCATCCAAATAGCAAACTCATCACCACTCAACCTGACCAACTCGGCTATGTCCCCGTGCTGCAGTTCTCTGTCTTATCTAGATCATTTGCAATTGAATGGAATAGATCCCTTTTGGACAAAGTGGATTCACCTGCTGCTGCAGTGACCACAGGTGTGATAACATCTAGAATTGGCATCTGGTGCGATCTCTCCGCTTCCACTCCAAAGAAAGTTACCTGTTTATTCCTATCATGCATTGGTTTTTGGGGTTTTCTTTGAGTAATGATGATCTCTTTAGTAGTCTGTTGGCGCCCTCTCCTGGAGGAATAGTTTGCTTGCTCTTGGACATTCTAAAAGAGAGGTCATGATAGACATTGAGCTTCTGAGCTCAATTGGGGACAGTCATGGGTGATGAATGTTTGCAACCTACTGCGAAGCCTCATACCGCAATATAAGGAACGTCAAATACTAAGAAAGGGCGGCCTATGAAAGAATTACTACTTTCAATAAGTACACTTAAACGGCTAATTGGGAATAGAAAAACTGTAAAAAGCCCTCTGAGAAAGCCCCCCTCTAACCTTTGATAGTAAGCTTTTCTGTAGTCTGCCTGTTGATGTATTTTCCGTTTGAACTGTGCACAACATGAAGAGACGGAACACTGGCGGCTTGTCACAATGCCCCCCGATGACATCACAATAGCGCTGCTGCCTAGAAAACAAGCTGCGCAGAAGAAGTTGTTCTTTGGGTGGGAGGGTGGGCTAGTGGAAGGAGGGGGCAATCTCTTTTTTTCCCGGGTGGTAGGGGGATGACAGGAGAAGGGAAGCGGGTGGTGAGAAAGGTACAGAGGGCAGGGTTTGGGGGCTGGGAAGGAAAGGGAAAAGATTAGGGTTTGGGGATGATGAAAGGGCTTTCTACGGGTAAGGATGGCAAAGGGTGGCAGTGACGGAAAGTCAGGCAACCTGTCCTGTCCGTCTTTTTGTATCGTGAATTGGAAAGACTGCAAGGGGGAGGGGAGTTGCTTGCGCCCTAAAGGAGGAGTTATTCAGATTCATTGCAGTGGGCGGCGGCTGCAAAACGCACCATTCTTCTTGTTTTGGCTCTGCAAAGCAGCCTTTTCAAGGGTTGGCTTGGGTGACAAAATGTCTTGTGTAGGCGTGGGTTTGTCTCCCTCTCGCTCTCTCTCCCTAAGATGTGTCCGGCATAGGCCAGGGTGCCACTCGAGGCCCAAACCAATTCTGGTTATCGCTTCTCGGCCTTTTGGCTAAGATCAAGTGTAGTATCTGTTCTTATCAGTTTAATATCTGATACGTCCCCTATCTGGGGACCATATATTAAATGGATTTTTAGAACAGGGAGATGGAAAAAGAGCTTGCTCTGTCCACTCCACGCATTGACCTGGTATTGCAGTACCTCCAGGAACGGTGCACCCCTTCTTAACCCAGTTTCCAAAAGCAGAACTCAATTCACCTGATTCATATTAGCCCGATTTAATGAATTGGAAGAAAGCATACGTCTTCATATGCACCTCAATTTGGCCCATTCACTTTTCACACTTCCTCCTTTTGTTTTTTATCTTTCACACTTTTGACTTTCTTTATTCATCCAAATAGCAAACTCATCACCACTCAACCTGACCAACTCGGCTATGTCCCCGTGCTGCAGTTCTCTGTCTTATCTAGATCATTTGCAATTGAATGGAATAGATCCCTTTTGGACAAAGTGGATTCACCTGCTGCTGCAGTGACCACAGGTGTGATAACATCTAGAATTGGCATCTGGTGCGATCTCTCCGCTTCCACTCCAAAGAAAGTTACCTGTTTATTCCTATCATGCATTGGTTTTTGGGGTTTTCTTTGAGTAATGATGATCTCTTTAGTAGTCTGTTGGCGCCCTCTCCTGGAGGAATAGTTTGCTTGCTCTTGGACATTCTAAAAGAGAGGTCATGATAGACATTGAGCTTCTGAGCTCAATTGGGGACAGTCATGGGTGATGAATGTTTGCAACCTACTGCGAAGCCTCATACCGCAATATAAGGAACGTCAAATACTAAGAAAGGGCGGCCTATGAAAGAATTACTACTTTCAATAAGTACACTTAAACGGCTAATTGGGAATAGAAAAACTGTAAAAAGCCCTCTGAGAAAGCCCCCCTCTAACCTTTGATAGTAAGCTTTTCTGTAGTCTGCCTGTTGATGTATTTTCCGTTTGAACTGTGCACAACATGAAGAGACGGAACACTGGCGGCTTGTCACAATGCCCCCCGATGACATCACAATAGCGCTGCTGCCTAGAAAACAAGCTGCGCAGAAGAAGTTGTTCTTTGGGTGGGAGGGTGGGCTAGTGGAAGGAGGGGGCAATCTCTTTTTTTCCCGGGTGGTAGGGGGATGACAGGAGAAGGGAAGCGGGTGGTGAGAAAGGTACAGAGGGCAGGGTTTGGGGGCTGGGAAGGAAAGGGAAAAGATTAGGGTTTGGGGATGATGAAAGGGCTTTCTACGGGTAAGGATGGCAAAGGGTGGCAGTGACGGAAAGTCAGGCAACCTGTCCTGTCCGTCTTTTTGTATCGTGAATTGGAAAGACTGCAAGGGGGAGGGGAGTTGCTTGCGCCCTAAAGGAGGAGTTATTCAGATTCATTGCAGTGGGCGGCGGCTGCAAAACGCACCATTCTTCTTGTTTTGGCTCTGCAAAGCAGCCTTTTCAAGGGTTGGCTTGGGTGACAAAATGTCTTGTGTAGGCGTGGGTTTGTCTCCCTCTCGCTCTCTCTCCCTAAGATGTGTCCGGCATAGGCCAGGGTGCCACTCGAGGCCCAAACCAATTCTGGTTATCGCTTCTCGGCCTTTTGGCTAAAATCAAGTGTAGTATCGTTCGAAAAGGTGGTTTAAGGCTCCGGCCACCTTAGTACAATGATGCAATGCACACTGGAAGGTTGCGCTTGTTAGTACTTTGGGAGGATAGTATGTCCATCTAGAGGAAACCATGGCCCTACCAGGATCGAGGCTATTAGACTGAGTAAGTGTGGGGGCTATGGTGCAATGTGCCCCAGGATTGACGACCCTGGAGTGAGTCTGAGCTTGCTGGCTTTGGACCCCGGCAAGCCTTGGGCTCTGTAGCACACCGTACCTTGCCCTTTCATACTTTCTGAGCATATTGCTCTATCCCGGCCTTCTGGCTAGGAAGGGAAATTTTTATAATCATGGTCGGAGGTCCGTTCAGCTTTGGGCTGAGAAACCAACACCCGGTTGGAGGTCCGGGTCAGCTTCGGCTGAGAAACCAACACCCGGTTGGAGGTCCGGGTCAGCTTCGGCTGAGAAACCAACACCCGGTTGGAGGTCCGGGTCAGCTTCGGCTGAGAAACCAACACCCGGTTGGAGGTCCGGTTAGCCTTGGGCTGAGAAACCAACACCGGTTGACGGTCCGGGCAGTTTCGGCTGCGAAACCAACAACTAGTAGCTCTCTACTCCACTTGGGTAAGATGCCTGGGTGGACGCTGGGAGCAACGACAAGGCTCAACCAGGCTTCGGCTTGGGGGAGCACCGAAGATCCCTGACCCTTGCTGTGGCCTTCTGGCTCGGAGGGACGGGGTTGATTTTTGGGGACCCTCTCCTCACGGAGGGGTCCACACGAATCCTAGCCTTTGCACTGTTTTTGGTGTGACTTCGGTCATGCATTTTTTGCGGTGCTTTGGAAAGCTTCATTAAATCAAAATCTGTTCTTATCAGTTTAATATCTGATACGTCCCCTATCTGGGGACCATATATTAAATGGATTTTTAGAACAGGGAGATGGAAAAAGAGCTTGCTCTGTCCACTCCACGCATTGACCTGGTATTGCAGTACCTCCAGGAACGGTGCACCCCTTCTTAACCCAGTTTCCAAAAGCAGAACTCAATTCACCTGATTCATATTAGCCCGATTTAATGAATTGGAAGAAAGCATACGTCTTCATATGCACCTCAATTTGGCCCATTCACTTTTCACACTTCCTCCTTTTGTTTTTTATCTTTCACACTTTTGACTTTCTTTATTCATCCAAATAGCAAACTCATCACCACTCAACCTGACCAACTCGGCTATGTCCCCGTGCTGCAGTTCTCTGTCTTATCTAGATCATTTGCAATTGAATGGAATAGATCCCTTTTGGACAAAGTGGATTCACCTGCTGCTGCAGTGACCACAGGTGTGATAACATCTAGAATTGGCATCTGGTGCGATCTCTCCGCTTCCACTCCAAAGAAAGTTACCTGTTTATTCCTATCATGCATTGGTTTTTGGGGTTTTCTTTGAGTAATGATGATCTCTTTAGTAGTCTGTTGGCGCCCTCTCCTGGAGGAATAGTTTGCTTGCTCTTGGACATTCTAAAAGAGAGGTCATGATAGACATTGAGCTTCTGAGCTCAATTGGGGACAGTCATGGGTGATGAATGTTTGCAACCTACTGCGAAGCCTCATACCGCAATATAAGGAACGTCAAATACTAAGAAAGGGCGGCCTATGAAAGAATTACTACTTTCAATAAGTACACTTAAACGGCTAATTGGGAATAGAAAAACTGTAAAAAGCCCTCTGAGAAAGCCCCCCTCTAACCTTTGATAGTAAGCTTTTCTGTAGTCTGCCTGTTGATGTATTTTCCGTTTGAACTGTGCACAACATGAAGAGACGGAACACTGGCGGCTTGTCACAATGCCCCCCGATGACATCACAATAGCGCTGCTGCCTAGAAAACAAGCTGCGCAGAAGAAGTTGTTCTTTGGGTGGGAGGGTGGGCTAGTGGAAGGAGGGGGCAATCTCTTTTTTTCCCGGGTGGTAGGGGGATGACAGGAGAAGGGAAGCGGGTGGTGAGAAAGGTACAGAGGGCAGGGTTTGGGGGCTGGGAAGGAAAGGGAAAAGATTAGGGTTTGGGGATGATGAAAGGGCTTTCTACGGGTAAGGATGGCAAAGGGTGGCAGTGACGGAAAGTCAGGCAACCTGTCCTGTCCGTCTTTTTGTATCGTGAATTGGAAAGACTGCAAGGGGGAGGGGAGTTGCTTGCGCCCTAAAGGAGGAGTTATTCAGATTCATTGCAGTGGGCGGCGGCTGCAAAACGCACCATTCTTCTTGTTTTGGCTCTGCAAAGCAGCCTTTTCAAGGGTTGGCTTGGGTGACAAAATGTCTTGTGTAGGCGTGGGTTTGTCTCCCTCTCGCTCTCTCTCCCTAAGATGTGTCCGGCATAGGCCAGGGTGCCACTCGAGGCCCAAACCAATTCTGGTTATCGCTTCTCGGCCTTTTGGCTAAGATCAAGTGTAGTATCTGTTCTTATCAGTTTAATATCTGATACGTCCCCTATCTGGGGACCATATATTAAATGGATTTTTAGAACAGGGAGATGGAAAAAGAGCTTGCTCTGTCCACTCCACGCATTGACCTGGTATTGCAGTACCTCCAGGAACGGTGCACCCCTTCTTAACCCAGTTTCCAAAAGCAGAACTCAATTCACCTGATTCATATTAGCCCGATTTAATGAATTGGAAGAAAGCATACGTCTTCATATGCACCTCAATTTGGCCCATTCACTTTTCACACTTCCTCCTTTTGTTTTTTATCTTTCACACTTTTGACTTTCTTTATTCATCCAAATAGCAAACTCATCACCACTCAACCTGACCAACGCGGCTATGTCCCCGTGCTGCAGTTCTCTGTCTTATCTAGATCATTTGCAATTGAATGGAATAGATCCCTTTTGGACAAAGTGGATTCACCTGCTGCTGCAGTGACCACAGGTGTGATAACATCTAGAATTGGCATCTGGTGCGATCTCTCCGCTTCCACTCCAAAGAAAGTTACCTGTTTATTCCTATCATGCATTGGTTTTTGGGGTTTTCTTTGAGTAATGATGATCTCTTTAGTAGTCTGTTGGCGCCCTCTCCTGGAGGAATAGTTTGCTTGCTCTTGGACATTCTAAAAGAGAGGTCATGATAGACATTGAGCTTCTGAGCTCAATTGGGGACAGTCATGGGTGATGAATGTTTGCAACCTACTGCGAAGCCTCATACCGCAATATAAGGAACGTCAAATACTAAGAAAGGGCGGCCTATGAAAGAATTACTACTTTCAATAAGTACACTTAAACGGCTAATTGGGAATAGAAAAACTGTAAAAAGCCCTCTGAGAAAGCCCCCCTCTAACCTTTGATAGTAAGCTTTTCTGTAGTCTGCCTGTTGATGTATTTTCCGTTTGAACTGTGCACAACATGAAGAGACGGAACACTGGCGGCTTGTCACAATGCCCCCCGATGACATCACAATAGCGCTGCTGCCTAGAAAACAAGCTGCGCAGAAGAAGTTGTTCTTTGGGTGGGAGGGTGGGCTAGTGGAAGGAGGGGGCAATCTCTTTTTTTCCCGGGTGGTAGGGGGATGACAGGAGAAGGGAAGCGGGTGGTGAGAAAGGTACAGAGGGCAGGGTTTGGGGGCTGGGAAGGAAAGGGAAAAGATTAGGGTTTGGGGATGATGAAAGGGCTTTCTACGGGTAAGGATGGCAAAGGGTGGCAGTGACGGAAAGTCAGGCAACCTGTCCTGTCCGTCTTTTTGTATCGTGAATTGGAAAGACTGCAAGGGGGAGGGGAGTTGCTTGCGCCCTAAAGGAGGAGTTATTCAGATTCATTGCAGTGGGCGGCGGCTGCAAAACGCACCATTCTTCTTGTTTTGGCTCTGCAAAGCAGCCTTTTCAAGGGTTGGCTTGGGTGACAAAATGTCTTGTGTAGGCGTGGGTTTGTCTCCCTCTCGCTCTCTCTCCCTAAGATGTGTCCGGCATAGGCCAGGGTGCCACTCGAGGCCCAAACCAATTCTGGTTATCGCTTCTCGGCCTTTTGGCTAAGATCAAGTGTAGTATCTGTTCTTATCAGTTTAATATCTGATACGTCCCCTATCTGGGGACCATATATTAAATGGATTTTTAGAACAGGGAGATGGAAAAAGAGCTTGCTCTGTCCACTCCACGCATTGACCTGGTATTGCAGTACCTCCAGGAACGGTGCACCCCTTCTTAACCCAGTTTCCAAAAGCAGAACTCAATTCACCTGATTCATATTAGCCCGATTTAATGAATTGGAAGAAAGCATACGTCTTCATATGCACCTCAATTTGGCCCATTCACTTTTCACACTTCCTCCTTTTGTTTTTTATCTTTCACACTTTTGACTTTCTTTATTCATCCAAATAGCAAACTCATCACCACTCAACCTGACCAACTCGGCTATGTCCCCGTGCTGCAGTTCTCTGTCTTATCTAGATCATTTGCAATTGAATGGAATAGATCCCTTTTGGACAAAGTGGATTCACCTGCTGCTGCAGTGACCACAGGTGTGATAACATCTAGAATTGGCATCTGGTGCGATCTCTCCGCTTCCACTCCAAAGAAAGTTACCTGTTTATTCCTATCATGCATTGGTTTTTGGGGTTTTCTTTGAGTAATGATGATCTCTTTAGTAGTCTGTTGGCGCCCTCTCCTGGAGGAATAGTTTGCTTGCTCTTGGACATTCTAAAAGAGAGGTCATGATAGACATTGAGCTTCTGAGCTCAATTGGGGACAGTCATGGGTGATGAATGTTTGCAACCTACTGCGAAGCCTCATACCGCAATATAAGGAACGTCAAATACTAAGAAAGGGCGGCCTATGAAAGAATTACTACTTTCAATAAGTACACTTAAACGGCTAATTGGGAATAGAAAAACTGTAAAAAGCCCTCTGAGAAAGCCCCCCTCTAACCTTTGATAGTAAGCTTTTCTGTAGTCTGCCTGTTGATGTATTTTCCGTTTGAACTGTGCACAACATGAAGAGACGGAACACTGGCGGCTTGTCACAATGCCCCCCGATGACATCACAATAGCGCTGCTGCCTAGAAAACAAGCTGCGCAGAAGAAGTTGTTCTTTGGGTGGGAGGGTGGGCTAGTGGAAGGAGGGGGCAATCTCTTTTTTTCCCGGGTGGTAGGGGGATGACAGGAGAAGGGAAGCGGGTGGTGAGAAAGGTACAGAGGGCAGGGTTTGGGGGCTGGGAAGGAAAGGGAAAAGATTAGGGTTTGGGGATGATGAAAGGGCTTTCTACGGGTAAGGATGGCAAAGGGTGGCAGTGACGGAAAGTCAGGCAACCTGTCCTGTCCGTCTTTTTGTATCGTGAATTGGAAAGACTGCAAGGGGGAGGGGAGTTGCTTGCGCCCTAAAGGAGGAGTTATTCAGATTCATTGCAGTGGGCGGCGGCTGCAAAACGCACCATTCTTCTTGTTTTGGCTCTGCAAAGCAGCCTTTTCAAGGGTTGGCTTGGGTGACAAAATGTCTTGTGTAGGCGTGGGTTTGTCTCCCTCTCGCTCTCTCTCCCTAAGATGTGTCCGGCATAGGCCAGGGTGCCACTCGAGGCCCAAACCAATTCTGGTTATCGCTTCTCGGCCTTTTGGCTAAGATCAAGTGTAGTATCTGTTCTTATCAGTTTAATATCTGATACGTCCCCTATCTGGGGACCATATATTAAATGGATTTTTAGAACAGGGAGATGGAAAAAGAGCTTGCTCTGTCCACTCCACGCATTGACCTGGTATTGCAGTACCTCCAGGAACGGTGCACCCCTTCTTAACCCAGTTTCCAAAAGCAGAACTCAATTCACCTGATTCATATTAGCCCGATTTAATGAATTGGAAGAAAGCATACGTCTTCATATGCACCTCAATTTGGCCCATTCACTTTTCACACTTCCTCCTTTTGTTTTTTATCTTTCACACTTTTGACTTTCTTTATTCATCCAAATAGCAAACTCATCACCACTCAACCTGACCAACTCGGCTATGTCCCCGTGCTGCAGTTCTCTGTCTTATCTAGATCATTTGCAATTGAATGGAATAGATCCCTTTTGGACAAAGTGGATTCACCTGCTGCTGCAGTGACCACAGGTGTGATAACATCTAGAATTGGCATCTGGTGCGATCTCTCCGCTTCCACTCCAAAGAAAGTTACCTGTTTATTCCTATCATGCATTGGTTTTTGGGGTTTTCTTTGAGTAATGATGATCTCTTTAGTAGTCTGTTGGCGCCCTCTCCTGGAGGAATAGTTTGCTTGCTCTTGGACATTCTAAAAGAGAGGTCATGATAGACATTGAGCTTCTGAGCTCAATTGGGGACAGTCATGGGTGATGAATGTTTGCAACCTACTGCGAAGCCTCATACCGCAATATAAGGAACGTCAAATACTAAGAAAGGGCGGCCTATGAAAGAATTACTACTTTCAATAAGTACACTTAAACGGCTAATTGGGAATAGAAAAACTGTAAAAAGCCCTCTGAGAAAGCCCCCCTCTAACCTTTGATAGTAAGCTTTTCTGTAGTCTGCCTGTTGATGTATTTTCCGTTTGAACTGTGCACAACATGAAGAGACGGAACACTGGCGGCTTGTCACAATGCCCCCCGATGACATCACAATAGCGCTGCTGCCTAGAAAACAAGCTGCGCAGAAGAAGTTGTTCTTTGGGTGGGAGGGTGGGCTAGTGGAAGGAGGGGGCAATCTCTTTTTTTCCCGGGTGGTAGGGGGATGACAGGAGAAGGGAAGCGGGTGGTGAGAAAGGTACAGAGGGCAGGGTTTGGGGGCTGGGAAGGAAAGGGAAAAGATTAGGGTTTGGGGATGATGAAAGGGCTTTCTACGGGTAAGGATGGCAAAGGGTGGCAGTGACGGAAAGTCAGGCAACCTGTCCTGTCCGTCTTTTTGTATCGTGAATTGGAAAGACTGCAAGGGGGAGGGGAGTTGCTTGCGCCCTAAAGGAGGAGTTATTCAGATTCATTGCAGTGGGCGGCGGCTGCAAAACGCACCATTCTTCTTGTTTTGGCTCTGCAAAGCAGCCTTTTCAAGGGTTGGCTTGGGTGACAAAATGTCTTGTGTAGGCGTGGGTTTGTCTCCCTCTCGCTCTCTCTCCCTAAGATGTGTCCGGCATAGGCCAGGGTGCCACTCGAGGCCCAAACCAATTCTGGTTATCGCTTCTCGGCCTTTTGGCTAAGATCAAGTGTAGTATCTGTTCTTATCAGTTTAATATCTGATACGTCCCCTATCTGGGGACCATATATTAAATGGATTTTTAGAACAGGGAGATGGAAAAAGAGCTTGCTCTGTCCACTCCACGCATTGACCTGGTATTGCAGTACCTCCAGGAACGGTGCACCCCTTCTTAACCCAGTTTCCAAAAGCAGAACTCAATTCACCTGATTCATATTAGCCCGATTTAATGAATTGGAAGAAAGCATACGTCTTCATATGCACCTCAATTTGGCCCATTCACTTTTCACACTTCCTCCTTTTGTTTTTTATCTTTCACACTTTTGACTTTCTTTATTCATCCAAATAGCAAACTCATCACCACTCAACCTGACCAACTCGGCTATGTCCCCGTGCTGCAGTTCTCTGTCTTATCTAGATCATTTGCAATTGAATGGAATAGATCCCTTTTGGACAAAGTGGATTCACCTGCTGCTGCAGTGACCACAGGTGTGATAACATCTAGAATTGGCATCTGGTGCGATCTCTCCGCTTCCACTCCAAAGAAAGTTACCTGTTTATTCCTATCATGCATTGGTTTTTGGGGTTTTCTTTGAGTAATGATGATCTCTTTAGTAGTCTGTTGGCGCCCTCTCCTGGAGGAATAGTTTGCTTGCTCTTGGACATTCTAAAAGAGAGGTCATGATAGACATTGAGCTTCTGAGCTCAATTGGGGACAGTCATGGGTGATGAATGTTTGCAACCTACTGCGAAGCCTCATACCGCAATATAAGGAACGTCAAATACTAAGAAAGGGCGGCCTATGAAAGAATTACTACTTTCAATAAGTACACTTAAACGGCTAATTGGGAATAGAAAAACTGTAAAAAGCCCTCTGAGAAAGCCCCCCTCTAACCTTTGATAGTAAGCTTTTCTGTAGTCTGCCTGTTGATGTATTTTCCGTTTGAACTGTGCACAACATGAAGAGACGGAACACTGGCGGCTTGTCACAATGCCCCCCGATGACATCACAATAGCGCTGCTGCCTAGAAAACAAGCTGCGCAGAAGAAGTTGTTCTTTGGGTGGGAGGGTGGGCTAGTGGAAGGAGGGGGCAATCTCTTTTTTTCCCGGGTGGTAGGGGGATGACAGGAGAAGGGAAGCGGGTGGTGAGAAAGGTACAGAGGGCAGGGTTTGGGGGCTGGGAAGGAAAGGGAAAAGATTAGGGTTTGGGGATGATGAAAGGGCTTTCTACGGGTAAGGATGGCAAAGGGTGGCAGTGACGGAAAGTCAGGCAACCTGTCCTGTCCGTCTTTTTGTATCGTGAATTGGAAAGACTGCAAGGGGGAGGGGAGTTGCTTGCGCCCTAAAGGAGGAGTTATTCAGATTCATTGCAGTGGGCGGCGGCTGCAAAACGCACCATTCTTCTTGTTTTGGCTCTGCAAAGCAGCCTTTTCAAGGGTTGGCTTGGGTGACAAAATGTCTTGTGTAGGCGTGGGTTTGTCTCCCTCTCGCTCTCTCTCCCTAAGATGTGTCCGGCATAGGCCAGGGTGCCACTCGAGGCCCAAACCAATTCTGGTTATCGCTTCTCGGCCTTTTGGCTAAGATCAAGTGTAGTATCTGTTCTTATCAGTTTAATATCTGATACGTCCCCTATCTGGGGACCATATATTAAATGGATTTTTAGAACAGGGAGATGGAAAAAGAGCTTGCTCGGTCCACTCCACGCATTGACCTGGTATTGCAGTACCTCCAGGAACGGTGCACCCCTTCTTAACCCAGTTTCCAAAAGCAGAACTCAATTCACCTGATTCATATTAGCCCGATTTAATGAATTGGAAGAAAGCATACGTCTTCATATGCACCTCAATTTGGCCCATTCACTTTTCACACTTCCTCCTTTTGTTTTTTATCTTTCACACTTTTGACTTTCTTTATTCATCCAAATAGCAAACTCATCACCACTCAACCTGACCAACTCGGCTATGTCCCCGTGCTGCAGTTCTCTGTCTTATCTAGATCATTTGCAATTGAATGGAATAGATCCCTTTTGGACAAAGTGGATTCACCTGCTGCTGCAGTGACCACAGGTGTGATAACATCTAGAATTGGCATCTGGTGCGATCTCTCCGCTTCCACTCCAAAGAAAGTTACCTGTTTATTCCTATCATGCATTGGTTTTTGGGGTTTTCTTTGAGTAATGATGATCTCTTTAGTAGTCTGTTGGCGCCCTCTCCTGGAGGAATAGTTTGCTTGCTCTTGGACATTCTAAAAGAGAGGTCATGATAGACATTGAGCTTCTGAGCTCAATTGGGGACAGTCATGGGTGATGAATGTTTGCAACCTACTGCGAAGCCTCATACCGCAATATAAGGAACGTCAAATACTAAGAAAGGGCGGCCTATGAAAGAATTACTACTTTCAATAAGTACACTTAAACGGCTAATTGGGAATAGAAAAACTGTAAAAAGCCCTCTGAGAAAGCCCCCCTCTAACCTTTGATAGTAAGCTTTTCTGTAGTCTGCCTGTTGATGTATTTTCCGTTTGAACTGTGCACAACATGAAGAGACGGAACACTGGCGGCTTGTCACAATGCCCCCCGATGACATCACAATAGCGCTGCTGCCTAGAAAACAAGCTGCGCAGAAGAAGTTGTTCTTTGGGTGGGAGGGTGGGCTAGTGGAAGGAGGGGGCAATCTCTTTTTTTCCCGGGTGGTAGGGGGATGACAGGAGAAGGGAAGCGGGTGGTGAGAAAGGTACAGAGGGCAGGGTTTGGGGGCTGGGAAGGAAAGGGAAAAGATTAGGGTTTGGGGATGATGAAAGGGCTTTCTACGGGTAAGGATGGCAAAGGGTGGCAGTGACGGAAAGTCAGGCAACCTGTCCTGTCCGTCTTTTTGTATCGTGAATTGGAAAGACTGCAAGGGGGAGGGGAGTTGCTTGCGCCCTAAAGGAGGAGTTATTCAGATTCATTGCAGTGGGCGGCGGCTGCAAAACGCACCATTCTTCTTGTTTTGGCTCTGCAAAGCAGCCTTTTCAAGGGTTGGCTTGGGTGACAAAATGTCTTGTGTAGGCGTGGGTTTGTCTCCCTCTCGCTCTCTCTCCCTAAGATGTGTCCGGCATAGGCCAGGGTGCCACTCGAGGCCCAAACCAATTCTGGTTATCGCTTCTCGGCCTTTTGGCTAAGATCAAGTGTAGTATCTGTTCTTATCAGTTTAATATCTGATACGTCCCCTATCTGGGGACCATATATTAAATGGATTTTTAGAACAGGGAGATGGAAAAAGAGCTTGCTCTGTCCACTCCACGCATTGACCTGGTATTGCAGTACCTCCAGGAACGGTGCACCCCTTCTTAACCCAGTTTCCAAAAGCAGAACTCAATTCACCTGATTCATATTAGCCCGATTTAATGAATTGGAAGAAAGCATACGTCTTCATATGCACCTCAATTTGGCCCATTCACTTTTCACACTTCCTCCTTTTGTTTTTTATCTTTCACACTTTTGACTTTCTTTATTCATCCAAATAGCAAACTCATCACCACTCAACCTGACCAACTCGGCTATGTCCCCGTGCTGCAGTTCTCTGTCTTATCTAGATCATTTGCAATTGAATGGAATAGATCCCTTTTGGACAAAGTGGATTCACCTGCTGCTGCAGTGACCACAGGTGTGATAACATCTAGAATTGGCATCTGGTGCGATCTCTCCGCTTCCACTCCAAAGAAAGTTACCTGTTTATTCCTATCATGCATTGGTTTTTGGGGTTTTCTTTGAGTAATGATGATCTCTTTAGTAGTCTGTTGGCGCCCTCTCCTGGAGGAATAGTTTGCTTGCTCTTGGACATTCTAAAAGAGAGGTCATGATAGACATTGAGCTTCTGAGCTCAATTGGGGACAGTCATGGGTGATGAATGTTTGCAACCTACTGCGAAGCCTCATACCGCAATATAAGGAACGTCAAATACTAAGAAAGGGCGGCCTATGAAAGAATTACTACTTTCAATAAGTACACTTAAACGGCTAATTGGGAATAGAAAAACTGTAAAAAGCCCTCTGAGAAAGCCCCCCTCTAACCTTTGATAGTAAGCTTTTCTGTAGTCTGCCTGTTGATGTATTTTCCGTTTGAACTGTGCACAACATGAAGAGACGGAACACTGGCGGCTTGTCACAATGCCCCCCGATGACATCACAATAGCGCTGCTGCCTAGAAAACAAGCTGCGCAGAAGAAGTTGTTCTTTGGGTGGGAGGGTGGGCTAGTGGAAGGAGGGGGCAATCTCTTTTTTTCCCGGGTGGTAGGGGGATGACAGGAGAAGGGAAGCGGGTGGTGAGAAAGGTACAGAGGGCAGGGTTTGGGGGCTGGGAAGGAAAGGGAAAAGATTAGGGTTTGGGGATGATGAAAGGGCTTTCTACGGGTAAGGATGGCAAAGGGTGGCAGTGACGGAAAGTCAGGCAACCTGTCCTGTCCGTCTTTTTGTATCGTGAATTGGAAAGACTGCAAGGGGGAGGGGAGTTGCTTGCGCCCTAAAGGAGGAGTTATTCAGATTCATTGCAGTGGGCGGCGGCTGCAAAACGCACCATTCTTCTTGTTTTGGCTCTGCAAAGCAGCCTTTTCAAGGGTTGGCTTGGGTGACAAAATGTCTTGTGTAGGCGTGGGTTTGTCTCCCTCTCGCTCTCTCTCCCTAAGATGTGTCCGGCATAGGCCAGGGTGCCACTCGAGGCCCAAACCAATTCTGGTTATCGCTTCTCGGCCTTTTGGCTAAGATCATGTGTAGTGTTGTTCGAAGAGGTGGTTTAAGCTCCAGGCCACCTTAGTACAATGATACACTGCACACTGGAAGGTTGCGCTTGCTAGTACTCTGGGTGGATAGTATATTCATCTAGAGGAAAACATGGCCCTACCAGGATCAAGGCTATTAGACTGAGTAAGGGTGGGGGGCTATAGTACAACGTGCCCCAGGACTGACGACCCTGGAGTGAGTCTGAGCTTGCTGGCTTGGGACCCCGGCAAGCCTTGGGCTCTGTAGCACACCGTACCTTGCCTTTTCATACTTTTTGAGCATATTACCCTATCCCGGCCTTCTGGCTAGGAAGGGAAATTTTTATAATCCCGGTCGGAGGTCTGGTCAGCTTTGGGCTGAGAAACTAACACCCGGTTGGAGGTCCGGGTCAGCTTCGGCTGAGAAACCAACACCCGGTTGGAGGTCTGGGTCAGCTTCGGCTGAGAAACCAACACCCGGTTGGAGGTCCGGTTAGCCTTGGGCTGAGAAACCAACACCGGTTGACGGTCCGGGCAGTTTCGGCTGTGAAACCAATAACTAGTAGCTCTCTACTCCACTTGGGTAAGATGCCTGGGTGGACGCTGGGAGCAACGACAAGGCTCAACCAGGCTTCGGCTTGGGGGAGCACCGAAGATCCCTGACCCTTGCTGTGGCCTTCTGGCTCGGAGGGACGGGGTTGATTTTTGGGGACCCTCTCCTCACGGTGGGGTCCACACGAATCCTAGCCTTTGCACTGTTTTTGGTGTGACTTCGGTCATGCATTTTTTGTGGTGCTTTGGAAAGCTTCATTAAATCAAAAATCTGTTCTTATCAGTTTAATATCTGATACGTCCCCTATCTGGGGACCATATATTAAATGGATTTTTAGAACAGGGAGATGGAAAAAGAGCTTGCTCTGTCCACTCCACGCATTGACCTGGTATTGCAGTACCTCCAGGAACGGTGCACCCCTTCTTAACCCAGTTTCCAAAAGCAGAACTCAATTCACCTGATTCATATTAGCCCGATTTAATGAATTGGAAGAAAGCATACGTCTTCATATGCACCTCAATTTGGCCCATTCACTTTTCACACTTCCTCCTTTTGTTTTTTATCTTTCACACTTTTGACTTTCTTTATTCATCCAAATAGCAAACTCATCACCACTCAACCTGACCAACTCGGCTATGTCCCCGTGCTGCAGTTCTCTGTCTTATCTAGATCATTTGCAATTGAATGGAATAGATCCCTTTTGGACAAAGTGGATTCACCTGCTGCTGCAGTGACCACAGGTGTGATAACATCTAGAATTGGCATCTGGTGCGATCTCTCCGCTTCCACTCCAAAGAAAGTTACCTGTTTATTCCTATCATGCATTGGTTTTTGGGGTTTTCTTTGAGTAATGATGATCTCTTTAGTAGTCTGTTGGCGCCCTCTCCTGGAGGAATAGTTTGCTTGCTCTTGGACATTCTAAAAGAGAGGTCATGATAGACATTGAGCTTCTGAGCTCAATTGGGGACAGTCATGGGTGATGAATGTTTGCAACCTACTGCGAAGCCTCATACCGCAATATAAGGAACGTCAAATACTAAGAAAGGGCGGCCTATGAAAGAATTACTACTTTCAATAAGTACACTTAAACGGCTAATTGGGAATAGAAAAACTGTAAAAAGCCCTCTGAGAAAGCCCCCCTCTAACCTTTGATAGTAAGCTTTTCTGTAGTCTGCCTGTTGATGTATTTTCCGTTTGAACTGTGCACAACATGAAGAGACGGAACACTGGCGGCTTGTCACAATGCCCCCCGATGACATCACAATAGCGCTGCTGCCTAGAAAACAAGCTGCGCAGAAGAAGTTGTTCTTTGGGTGGGAGGGTGGGCTAGTGGAAGGAGGGGGCAATCTCTTTTTTTCCCGGGTGGTAGGGGGATGACAGGAGAAGGGAAGCGGGTGGTGAGAAAGGTACAGAGGGCAGGGTTTGGGGGCTGGGAAGGAAAGGGAAAAGATTAGGGTTTGGGGATGATGAAAGGGCTTTCTACGGGTAAGGATGGCAAAGGGTGGCAGTGACGGAAAGTCAGGCAACCTGTCCTGTCCGTCTTTTTGTATCGTGAATTGGAAAGACTGCAAGGGGGAGGGGAGTTGCTTGCGCCCTAAAGGAGGAGTTATTCAGATTCATTGCAGTGGGCGGCGGCTGCAAAACGCACCATTCTTCTTGTTTTGGCTCTGCAAAGCAGCCTTTTCAAGGGTTGGCTTGGGTGACAAAATGTCTTGTGTAGGCGTGGGTTTGTCTCCCTCTCGCTCTCTCTCCCTAAGATGTGTCCGGCATAGGCCAGGGTGCCACTCGAGGCCCAAACCAATTCTGGTTATCGCTTCTCGGCCTTTTGGCTAAGATCAAGTGTAGTATCTGTTCTTATCAGTTTAATATCTGATACGTCCCCTATCTGGGGACCATATATTAAATGGATTTTTAGAACAGGGAGATGGAAAAAGAGCTTGCTCTGTCCACTCCACGCATTGACCTGGTATTGCAGTACCTCCAGGAACGGTGCACCCCTTCTTAACCCAGTTTCCAAAAGCAGAACTCAATTCACCTGATTCATATTAGCCCGATTTAATGAATTGGAAGAAAGCATACGTCTTCATATGCACCTCAATTTGGCCCATTCACTTTTCACACTTCCTCCTTTTGTTTTTTATCTTTCACACTTTTGACTTTCTTTATTCATCCAAATAGCAAACTCATCACCACTCAACCTGACCAACTCGGCTATGTCCCCGTGCTGCAGTTCTCTGTCTTATCTAGATCATTTGCAATTGAATGGAATAGATCCCTTTTGGACAAAGTGGATTCACCTGCTGCTGCAGTGACCACAGGTGTGATAACATCTAGAATTGGCATCTGGTGCGATCTCTCCGCTTCCACTCCAAAGAAAGTTACCTGTTTATTCCTATCATGCATTGGTTTTTGGGGTTTTCTTTGAGTAATGATGATCTCTTTAGTAGTCTGTTGGCGCCCTCTCCTGGAGGAATAGTTTGCTTGCTCTTGGACATTCTAAAAGAGAGGTCATGATAGACATTGAGCTTCTGAGCTCAATTGGGGACAGTCATGGGTGATGAATGTTTGCAACCTACTGCGAAGCCTCATACCGCAATATAAGGAACGTCAAATACTAAGAAAGGGCGGCCTATGAAAGAATTACTACTTTCAATAAGTACACTTAAACGGCTAATTGGGAATAGAAAAACTGTAAAAAGCCCTCTGAGAAAGCCCCCCTCTAACCTTTGATAGTAAGCTTTTCTGTAGTCTGCCTGTTGATGTATTTTCCGTTTGAACTGTGCACAACATGAAGAGACGGAACACTGGCGGCTTGTCACAATGCCCCCCGATGACATCACAATAGCGCTGCTGCCTAGAAAACAAGCTGCGCAGAAGAAGTTGTTCTTTGGGTGGGAGGGTGGGCTAGTGGAAGGAGGGGGCAATCTCTTTTTTTCCCGGGTGGTAGGGGGATGACAGGAGAAGGGAAGCGGGTGGTGAGAAAGGTACAGAGGGCAGGGTTTGGGGGCTGGGAAGGAAAGGGAAAAGATTAGGGTTTGGGGATGATGAAAGGGCTTTCTACGGGTAAGGATGGCAAAGGGTGGCAGTGACGGAAAGTCAGGCAACCTGTCCTGTCCGTCTTTTTGTATCGTGAATTGGAAAGACTGCAAGGGGGAGGGGAGTTGCTTGCGCCCTAAAGGAGGAGTTATTCAGATTCATTGCAGTGGGCGGCGGCTGCAAAACGCACCATTCTTCTTGTTTTGGCTCTGCAAAGCAGCCTTTTCAAGGGTTGGCTTGGGTGACAAAATGTCTTGTGTAGGCGTGGGTTTGTCTCCCTCTCGCTCTCTCTCCCTAAGATGTGTCCGGCATAGGCCAGGGTGCCACTCGAGGCCCAAACCAATTCTGGTTATCGCTTCTCGGCCTTTTGGCTAAGATCAAGTGTAGTATCTGTTCTTATCAGTTTAATATCTGATACGTCCCCTATCTGGGGACCATATATTAAATGGATTTTTAGAACAGGGAGATGGAAAAAGAGCTTGCTCTGTCCACTCCACGCATTGACCTGGTATTGCAGTACCTCCAGGAACGGTGCACCCCTTCTTAACCCAGTTTCCAAAAGCAGAACTCAATTCACCTGATTCATATTAGCCCGATTTAATGAATTGGAAGAAAGCATACGTCTTCATATGCACCTCAATTTGGCCCATTCACTTTTCACACTTCCTCCTTTTGTTTTTTATCTTTCACACTTTTGACTTTCTTTATTCATCCAAATAGCAAACTCATCACCACTCAACCTGACCAACTCGGCTATGTCCCCGTGCTGCAGTTCTCTGTCTTATCTAGATCATTTGCAATTGAATGGAATAGATCCCTTTTGGACAAAGTGGATTCACCTGCTGCTGCAGTGACCACAGGTGTGATAACATCTAGAATTGGCATCTGGTGCGATCTCTCCGCTTCCACTCCAAAGAAAGTTACCTGTTTATTCCTATCATGCATTGGTTTTTGGGGTTTTCTTTGAGTAATGATGATCTCTTTAGTAGTCTGTTGGCGCCCTCTCCTGGAGGAATAGTTTGCTTGCTCTTGGACATTCTAAAAGAGAGGTCATGATAGACATTGAGCTTCTGAGCTCAATTGGGGACAGTCATGGGTGATGAATGTTTGCAACCTACTGCGAAGCCTCATACCGCAATATAAGGAACGTCAAATACTAAGAAAGGGCGGCCTATGAAAGAATTACTACTTTCAATAAGTACACTTAAACGGCTAATTGGGAATAGAAAAACTGTAAAAAGCCCTCTGAGAAAGCCCCCCTCTAACCTTTGATAGTAAGCTTTTCTGTAGTCTGCCTGTTGATGTATTTTCCGTTTGAACTGTGCACAACATGAAGAGACGGAACACTGGCGGCTTGTCACAATGCCCCCCGATGACATCACAATAGCGCTGCTGCCTAGAAAACAAGCTGCGCAGAAGAAGTTGTTCTTTGGGTGGGAGGGTGGGCTAGTGGAAGGAGGGGGCAATCTCTTTTTTTCCCGGGTGGTAGGGGGATGACAGGAGAAGGGAAGCGGGTGGTGAGAAAGGTACAGAGGGCAGGGTTTGGGGGCTGGGAAGGAAAGGGAAAAGATTAGGGTTTGGGGATGATGAAAGGGCTTTCTACGGGTAAGGATGGCAAAGGGTGGCAGTGACGGAAAGTCAGGCAACCTGTCCTGTCCGTCTTTTTGTATCGTGAATTGGAAAGACTGCAAGGGGGAGGGGAGTTGCTTGGGCCCTAAAGGAGGAGTTATTCAGATTCATTGCAGTGGGCGGCGGCTGCAAAACGCACCATTCTTCTTGTTTTGGCTCTGCAAAGCAGCCTTTTCAAGGGTTGGCTTGGGTGACAAAATGTCTTGTGTAGGCGTGGGTTTGTCTCCCTCTCGCTCTCTCTCCCTAAGATGTGTCCGGCATAGGCCAGGGTGCCACTCGAGGCCCAAACCAATTCTGGTTATCGCTTCTCGGCCTTTTGGCTAAGATCAAGTGTAGTATCTGTTCTTATCAGTTTAATATCTGATACGTCCCCTATCTGGGGACCATATATTAAATGGATTTTTAGAACAGGGAGATGGAAAAAGAGCTTGCTCTGTCCACTCCACGCATTGACCTGGTATTGCAGTACCTCCAGGAACGGTGCACCCCTTCTTAACCCAGTTTCCAAAAGCAGAACTCAATTCACCTGATTCATATTAGCCCGATTTAATGAATTGGAAGAAAGCATACGTCTTCATATGCACCTCAATTTGGCCCATTCACTTTTCACACTTCCTCCTTTTGTTTTTTATCTTTCACACTTTTGACTTTCTTTATTCATCCAAATAGCAAACTCATCACCACTCAACCTGACCAACTCGGCTATGTCCCCGTGCTGCAGTTCTCTGTCTTATCTAGATCATTTGCAATTGAATGGAATAGATCCCTTTTGGACAAAGTGGATTCACCTGCTGCTGCAGTGACCACAGGTGTGATAACATCTAGAATTGGCATCTGGTGCGATCTCTCCGCTTCCACTCCAAAGAAAGTTACCTGTTTATTCCTATCATGCATTGGTTTTTGGGGTTTTCTTTGAGTAATGATGATCTCTTTAGTAGTCTGTTGGCGCCCTCTCCTGGAGGAATAGTTTGCTTGCTCTTGGACATTCTAAAAGAGAGGTCATGATAGACATTGAGCTTCTGAGCTCAATTGGGGACAGTCATGGGTGATGAATGTTTGCAACCTACTGCGAAGCCTCATACCGCAATATAAGGAACGTCAAATACTAAGAAAGGGCGGCCTATGAAAGAATTACTACTTTCAATAAGTACACTTAAACGGCTAATTGGGAATAGAAAAACTGTAAAAAGCCCTCTGAGAAAGCCCCCCTCTAACCTTTGATAGTAAGCTTTTCTGTAGTCTGCCTGTTGATGTATTTTCCGTTTGAACTGTGCACAACATGAAGAGACGGAACACTGGCGGCTTGTCACAATGCCCCCCGATGACATCACAATAGCGCTGCTGCCTAGAAAACAAGCTGCGCAGAAGAAGTTGTTCTTTGGGTGGGAGGGTGGGCTAGTGGAAGGAGGGGGCAATCTCTTTTTTTCCCGGGTGGTAGGGGGATGACAGGAGAAGGGAAGCGGGTGGTGAGAAAGGTACAGAGGGCAGGGTTTGGGGGCTGGGAAGGAAAGGGAAAAGATTAGGGTTTGGGGATGATGAAAGGGCTTTCTACGGGTAAGGATGGCAAAGGGTGGCAGTGACGGAAAGTCAGGCAACCTGTCCTGTCCGTCTTTTTGTATCGTGAATTGGAAAGACTGCAAGGGGGAGGGGAGTTGCTTGCGCCCTAAAGGAGGAGTTATTCAGATTCATTGCAGTGGGCGGCGGCTGCAAAACGCACCATTCTTCTTGTTTTGGCTCTGCAAAGCAGCCTTTTCAAGGGTTGGCTTGGGTGACAAAATGTCTTGTGTAGGCGTGGGTTTGTCTCCCTCTCGCTCTCTCTCCCTAAGATGTGTCCGGCATAGGCCAGGGTGCCACTCGAGGCCCAAACCAATTCTGGTTATCGCTTCTCGGCCTTTTGGCTAAGATCAAGTGTAGTATCTGTTCTTATCAGTTTAATATCTGATACGTCCCCTATCTGGGGACCATATATTAAATGGATTTTTAGAACAGGGAGATGGAAAAAGAGCTTGCTCTGTCCACTCCACGCATTGACCTGGTATTGCAGTACCTCCAGGAACGGTGCACCCCTTCTTAACCCAGTTTCCAAAAGCAGAACTCAATTCACCTGATTCATATTAGCCCGATTTAATGAATTGGAAGAAAGCATACGTCTTCATATGCACCTCAATTTGGCCCATTCACTTTTCACACTTCCTCCTTTTGTTTTTTATCTTTCACACTTTTGACTTTCTTTATTCATCCAAATAGCAAACTCATCACCACTCAACCTGACCAACTCGGCTATGTCCCCGTGCTGCAGTTCTCTGTCTTATCTAGATCATTTGCAATTGAATGGAATAGATCCCTTTTGGACAAAGTGGATTCACCTGCTGCTGCAGTGACCACAGGTGTGATAACATCTAGAATTGGCATCTGGTGCGATCTCTCCGCTTCCACTCCAAAGAAAGTTACCTGTTTATTCCTATCATGCATTGGTTTTTGGGGTTTTCTTTGAGTAATGATGATCTCTTTAGTAGTCTGTTGGCGCCCTCTCCTGGAGGAATAGTTTGCTTGCTCTTGGACATTCTAAAAGAGAGGTCATGATAGACATTGAGCTTCTGAGCTCAATTGGGGACAGTCATGGGTGATGAATGTTTGCAACCTACTGCGAAGCCTCATACCGCAATATAAGGAACGTCAAATACTAAGAAAGGGCGGCCTATGAAAGAATTACTACTTTCAATAAGTACACTTAAACGGCTAATTGGGAATAGAAAAACTGTAAAAAGCCCTCTGAGAAAGCCCCCCTCTAACCTTTGATAGTAAGCTTTTCTGTAGTCTGCCTGTTGATGTATTTTCCGTTTGAACTGTGCACAACATGAAGAGACGGAACACTGGCGGCTTGTCACAATGCCCCCCGATGACATCACAATAGCGCTGCTGCCTAGAAAACAAGCTGCGCAGAAGAAGTTGTTCTTTGGGTGGGAGGGTGGGCTAGTGGAAGGAGGGGGCAATCTCTTTTTTTCCCGGGTGGTAGGGGGATGACAGGAGAAGGGAAGCGGGTGGTGAGAAAGGTACAGAGGGCAGGGTTTGGGGGCTGGGAAGGAAAGGGAAAAGATTAGGGTTTGGGGATGATGAAAGGGCTTTCTACGGGTAAGGATGGCAAAGGGTGGCAGTGACGGAAAGTCAGGCAACCTGTCCTGTCCGTCTTTTTGTATCGTGAATTGGAAAGACTGCAAGGGGGAGGGGAGTTGCTTGCGCCCTAAAGGAGGAGTTATTCAGATTCATTGCAGTGGGCGGCGGCTGCAAAACGCACCATTCTTCTTGTTTTGGCTCTGCAAAGCAGCCTTTTCAAGGGTTGGCTTGGGTGACAAAATGTCTTGTGTAGGCGTGGGTTTGTCTCCCTCTCGCTCTCTCTCCCTAAGATGTGTCCGGCATAGGCCAGGGTGCCACTCGAGGCCCAAACCAATTCTGGTTATCGCTTCTCGGCCTTTTGGCTAAGATCAAGTGTAGTATCTGTTCTTATCAGTTTAATATCTGATACGTCCCCTATCTGGGGACCATATATTAAATGGATTTTTAGAACAGGGAGATGGAAAAAGAGCTTGCTCTGTCCACTCCACGCATTGACCTGGTATTGCAGTACCTCCAGGAACGGTGCACCCCTTCTTAACCCAGTTTCCAAAAGCAGAACTCAATTCACCTGATTCATATTAGCCCGATTTAATGAATTGGAAGAAAGCATACGTCTTCATATGCACCTCAATTTGGCCCATTCACTTTTCACACTTCCTCCTTTTGTTTTTTATCTTTCACACTTTTGACTTTCTTTATTCATCCAAATAGCAAACTCATCACCACTCAACCTGACCAACTCGGCTATGTCCCCGTGCTGCAGTTCTCTGTCTTATCTAGATCATTTGCAATTGAATGGAATAGATCCCTTTTGGACAAAGTGGATTCACCTGCTGCTGCAGTGACCACAGGTGTGATAACATCTAGAATTGGCATCTGGTGCGATCTCTCCGCTTCCACTCCAAAGAAAGTTACCTGTTTATTCCTATCATGCATTGGTTTTTGGGGTTTTCTTTGAGTAATGATGATCTCTTTAGTAGTCTGTTGGCGCCCTCTCCTGGAGGAATAGTTTGCTTGCTCTTGGACATTCTAAAAGAGAGGTCATGATAGACATTGAGCTTCTGAGCTCAATTGGGGACAGTCATGGGTGATGAATGTTTGCAACCTACTGCGAAGCCTCATACCGCAATATAAGGAACGTCAAATACTAAGAAAGGGCGGCCTATGAAAGAATTACTACTTTCAATAAGTACACTTAAACGGCTAATTGGGAATAGAAAAACTGTAAAAAGCCCTCTGAGAAAGCCCCCCTCTAACCTTTGATAGTAAGCTTTTCTGTAGTCTGCCTGTTGATGTATTTTCCGTTTGAACTGTGCACAACATGAAGAGACGGAACACTGGCGGCTTGTCACAATGCCCCCCGATGACATCACAATAGCGCTGCTGCCTAGAAAACAAGCTGCGCAGAAGAAGTTGTTCTTTGGGTGGGAGGGTGGGCTAGTGGAAGGAGGGGGCAATCTCTTTTTTTCCCGGGTGGTAGGGGGATGACAGGAGAAGGGAAGCGGGTGGTGAGAAAGGTACAGAGGGCAGGGTTTGGGGGCTGGGAAGGAAAGGGAAAAGATTAGGGTTTGGGGATGATGAAAGGGCTTTCTACGGGTAAGGATGGCAAAGGGTGGCAGTGACGGAAAGTCAGGCAACCTGTCCTGTCCGTCTTTTTGTATCGTGAATTGGAAAGACTGCAAGGGGGAGGGGAGTTGCTTGCGCCCTAAAGGAGGAGTTATTCAGATTCATTGCAGTGGGCGGCGGCTGCAAAACGCACCATTCTTCTTGTTTTGGCTCTGCAAAGCAGCCTTTTCAAGGGTTGGCTTGGGTGACAAAATGTCTTGTGTAGGCGTGGGTTTGTCTCCCTCTCGCTCTCTCTCCCTAAGATGTGTCCGGCATAGGCCAGGGTGCCACTCGAGGCCCAAACCAATTCTGGTTATCGCTTCTCGGCCTTTTGGCTAAGATCAAGTGTAGTATCTGTTCTTATCAGTTTAATATCTGATACGTCCCCTATCTGGGGACCATATATTAAATGGATTTTTAGAACAGGGAGATGGAAAAAGAGCTTGCTCTGTCCACTCCACGCATTGACCTGGTATTGCAGTACCTCCAGGAACGGTGCACCCCTTCTTAACCCAGTTTCCAAAAGCAGAACTCAATTCACCTGATTCATATTAGCCCGATTTAATGAATTGGAAGAAAGCATACGTCTTCATATGCACCTCAATTTGGCCCATTCACTTTTCACACTTCCTCCTTTTGTTTTTTATCTTTCACACTTTTGACTTTCTTTATTCATCCAAATAGCAAACTCATCACCACTCAACCTGACCAACTCGGCTATGTCCCCGTGCTGCAGTTCTCTGTCTTATCTAGATCATTTGCAATTGAATGGAATAGATCCCTTTTGGACAAAGTGGATTCACCTGCTGCTGCAGTGACCACAGGTGTGATAACATCTAGAATTGGCATCTGGTGCGATCTCTCCGCTTCCACTCCAAAGAAAGTTACCTGTTTATTCCTATCATGCATTGGTTTTTGGGGTTTTCTTTGAGTAATGATGATCTCTTTAGTAGTCTGTTGGCGCCCTCTCCTGGAGGAATAGTTTGCTTGCTCTTGGACATTCTAAAAGAGAGGTCATGATAGACATTGAGCTTCTGAGCTCAATTGGGGACAGTCATGGGTGATGAATGTTTGCAACCTACTGCGAAGCCTCATACCGCAATATAAGGAACGTCAAATACTAAGAAAGGGCGGCCTATGAAAGAATTACTACTTTCAATAAGTACACTTAAACGGCTAATTGGGAATAGAAAAACTGTAAAAAGCCCTCTGAGAAAGCCCCCCTCTAACCTTTGATAGTAAGCTTTTCTGTAGTCTGCCTGTTGATGTATTTTCCGTTTGAACTGTGCACAACATGAAGAGACGGAACACTGGCGGCTTGTCACAATGCCCCCCGATGACATCACAATAGCGCTGCTGCCTAGAAAACAAGCTGCGCAGAAGAAGTTGTTCTTTGGGTGGGAGGGTGGGCTAGTGGAAGGAGGGGGCAATCTCTTTTTTTCCCGGGTGGTAGGGGGATGACAGGAGAAGGGAAGCGGGTGGTGAGAAAGGTACAGAGGGCAGGGTTTGGGGGCTGGGAAGGAAAGGGAAAAGATTAGGGTTTGGGGATGATGAAAGGGCTTTCTACGGGTAAGGATGGCAAAGGGTGGCAGTGACGGAAAGTCAGGCAACCTGTCCTGTCCGTCTTTTTGTATCGTGAATTGGAAAGACTGCAAGGGGGAGGGGAGTTGCTTGCGCCCTAAAGGAGGAGTTATTCAGATTCATTGCAGTGGGCGGCGGCTGCAAAACGCACCATTCTTCTTGTTTTGGCTCTGCAAAGCAGCCTTTTCAAGGGTTGGCTTGGGTGACAAAATGTCTTGTGTAGGCGTGGGTTTGTCTCCCTCTCGCTCTCTCTCCCTAAGATGTGTCCGGCATAGGCCAGGGTGCCACTCGAGGCCCAAACCAATTCTGGTTATCGCTTCTCGGCCTTTTGGCTAAGATCAAGTGTAGTATCTGTTCTTATCAGTTTAATATCTGATACGTCCCCTATCTGGGGACCATATATTAAATGGATTTTTAGAACAGGGAGATGGAAAAAGAGCTTGCTCTGTCCACTCCACGCATTGACCTGGTATTGCAGTACCTCCAGGAACGGTGCACCCCTTCTTAACCCAGTTTCCAAAAGCAGAACTCAATTCACCTGATTCATATTAGCCCGATTTAATGAATTGGAAGAAAGCATACGTCTTCATATGCACCTCAATTTGGCCCATTCACTTTTCACACTTCCTCCTTTTGTTTTTTATCTTTCACACTTTTGACTTTCTTTATTCATCCAAATAGCAAACTCATCACCACTCAACCTGACCAACTCGGCTATGTCCCCGTGCTGCAGTTCTCTGTCTTATCTAGATCATTTGCAATTGAATGGAATAGATCCCTTTTGGACAAAGTGGATTCACCTGCTGCTGCAGTGACCACAGGTGTGATAACATCTAGAATTGGCATCTGGTGCGATCTCTCCGCTTCCACTCCAAAGAAAGTTACCTGTTTATTCCTATCATGCATTGGTTTTTGGGGTTTTCTTTGAGTAATGATGATCTCTTTAGTAGTCTGTTGGCGCCCTCTCCTGGAGGAATAGTTTGCTTGCTCTTGGACATTCTAAAAGAGAGGTCATGATAGACATTGAGCTTCTGAGCTCAATTGGGGACAGTCATGGGTGATGAATGTTTGCAACCTACTGCGAAGCCTCATACCGCAATATAAGGAACGTCAAATACTAAGAAAGGGCGGCCTATGAAAGAATTACTACTTTCAATAAGTACACTTAAACGGCTAATTGGGAATAGAAAAACTGTAAAAAGCCCTCTGAGAAAGCCCCCCTCTAACCTTTGATAGTAAGCTTTTCTGTAGTCTGCCTGTTGATGTATTTTCCGTTTGAACTGTGCACAACATGAAGAGACGGAACACTGGCGGCTTGTCACAATGCCCCCCGATGACATCACAATAGCGCTGCTGCCTAGAAAACAAGCTGCGCAGAAGAAGTTGTTCTTTGGGTGGGAGGGTGGGCTAGTGGAAGGAGGGGGCAATCTCTTTTTTTCCCGGGTGGTAGGGGGATGACAGGAGAAGGGAAGCGGGTGGTGAGAAAGGTACAGAGGGCAGGGTTTGGGGGCTGGGAAGGAAAGGGAAAAGATTAGGGTTTGGGGATGATGAAAGGGCTTTCTACGGGTAAGGATGGCAAAGGGTGGCAGTGACGGAAAGTCAGGCAACCTGTCCTGTCCGTCTTTTTGTATCGTGAATTGGAAAGACTGCAAGGGGGAGGGGAGTTGCTTGCGCCCTAAAGGAGGAGTTATTCAGATTCATTGCAGTGGGCGGCGGCTGCAAAACGCACCATTCTTCTTGTTTTGGCTCTGCAAAGCAGCCTTTTCAAGGGTTGGCTTGGGTGACAAAATGTCTTGTGTAGGCGTGGGTTTGTCTCCCTCTCGCTCTCTCTCCCTAAGATGTGTCCGGCATAGGCCAGGGTGCCACTCGAGGCCCAAACCAATTCTGGTTATCGCTTCTCGGCCTTTTGGCTAAGATCAAGTGTAGTATCTGTTCTTATCAGTTTAATATCTGATACGTCCCCTATCTGGGGACCATATATTAAATGGATTTTTAGAACAGGGAGATGGAAAAAGAGCTTGCTCTGTCCACTCCACGCATTGACCTGGTATTGCAGTACCTCCAGGAACGGTGCACCCCTTCTTAACCCAGTTTCCAAAAGCAGAACTCAATTCACCTGATTCATATTAGCCCGATTTAATGAATTGGAAGAAAGCATACGTCTTCATATGCACCTCAATTTGGCCCATTCACTTTTCACACTTCCTCCTTTTGTTTTTTATCTTTCACACTTTTGACTTTCTTTATTCATCCAAATAGCAAACTCATCACCACTCAACCTGACCAACTCGGCTATGTCCCCGTGCTGCAGTTCTCTGTCTTATCTAGATCATTTGCAATTGAATGGAATAGATCCCTTTTGGACAAAGTGGATTCACCTGCTGCTGCAGTGACCACAGGTGTGATAACATCTAGAATTGGCATCTGGTGCGATCTCTCCGCTTCCACTCCAAAGAAAGTTACCTGTTTATTCCTATCATGCATTGGTTTTTGGGGTTTTCTTTGAGTAATGATGATCTCTTTAGTAGTCTGTTGGCGCCCTCTCCTGGAGGAATAGTTTGCTTGCTCTTGGACATTCTAAAAGAGAGGTCATGATAGACATTGAGCTTCTGAGCTCAATTGGGGACAGTCATGGGTGATGAATGTTTGCAACCTACTGCGAAGCCTCATACCGCAATATAAGGAACGTCAAATACTAAGAAAGGGCGGCCTATGAAAGAATTACTACTTTCAATAAGTACACTTAAACGGCTAATTGGGAATAGAAAAACTGTAAAAAGCCCTCTGAGAAAGCCCCCCTCTAACCTTTGATAGTAAGCTTTTCTGTAGTCTGCCTGTTGATGTATTTTCCGTTTGAACTGTGCACAACATGAAGAGACGGAACACTGGCGGCTTGTCACAATGCCCCCCGATGACATCACAATAGCGCTGCTGCCTAGAAAACAAGCTGCGCAGAAGAAGTTGTTCTTTGGGTGGGAGGGTGGGCTAGTGGAAGGAGGGGGCAATCTCTTTTTTTCCCGGGTGGTAGGGGGATGACAGGAGAAGGGAAGCGGGTGGTGAGAAAGGTACAGAGGGCAGGGTTTGGGGGCTGGGAAGGAAAGGGAAAAGATTAGGGTTTGGGGATGATGAAAGGGCTTTCTACGGGTAAGGATGGCAAAGGGTGGCAGTGACGGAAAGTCAGGCAACCTGTCCTGTCCGTCTTTTTGTATCGTGAATTGGAAAGACTGCAAGGGGGAGGGGAGTTGCTTGCGCCCTAAAGGAGGAGTTATTCAGATTCATTGCAGTGGGCGGCGGCTGCAAAACGCACCATTCTTCTTGTTTTGGCTCTGCAAAGCAGCCTTTTCAAGGGTTGGCTTGGGTGACAAAATGTCTTGTGTAGGCGTGGGTTTGTCTCCCTCTCGCTCTCTCTCCCTAAGATGTGTCCGGCATAGGCCAGGGTGCCACTCGAGGCCCAAACCAATTCTGGTTATCGCTTCTCGGCCTTTTGGCTAAGATCAAGTGTAGTATCTGTTCTTATCAGTTTAATATCTGATACGTCCCCTATCTGGGGACCATATATTAAATGGATTTTTAGAACAGGGAGATGGAAAAAGAGCTTGCTCTGTCCACTCCACGCATTGACCTGGTATTGCAGTACCTCCAGGAACGGTGCACCCCTTCTTAACCCAGTTTCCAAAAGCAGAACTCAATTCACCTGATTCATATTAGCCCGATTTAATGAATTGGAAGAAAGCATACGTCTTCATATGCACCTCAATTTGGCCCATTCACTTTTCACACTTCCTCCTTTTGTTTTTTATCTTTCACACTTTTGACTTTCTTTATTCATCCAAATAGCAAACTCATCACCACTCAACCTGACCAACTCGGCTATGTCCCCGTGCTGCAGTTCTCTGTCTTATCTAGATCATTTGCAATTGAATGGAATAGATCCCTTTTGGACAAAGTGGATTCACCTGCTGCTGCAGTGACCACAGGTGTGATAACATCTAGAATTGGCATCTGGTGCGATCTCTCCGCTTCCACTCCAAAGAAAGTTACCTGTTTATTCCTATCATGCATTGGTTTTTGGGGTTTTCTTTGAGTAATGATGATCTCTTTAGTAGTCTGTTGGCGCCCTCTCCTGGAGGAATAGTTTGCTTGCTCTTGGACATTCTAAAAGAGAGGTCATGATAGACATTGAGCTTCTGAGCTCAATTGGGGACAGTCATGGGTGATGAATGTTTGCAACCTACTGCGAAGCCTCATACCGCAATATAAGGAACGTCAAATACTAAGAAAGGGCGGCCTATGAAAGAATTACTACTTTCAATAAGTACACTTAAACGGCTAATTGGGAATAGAAAAACTGTAAAAAGCCCTCTGAGAAAGCCCCCCTCTAACCTTTGATAGTAAGCTTTTCTGTAGTCTGCCTGTTGATGTATTTTCCGTTTGAACTGTGCACAACATGAAGAGACGGAACACTGGCGGCTTGTCACAATGCCCCCCGATGACATCACAATAGCGCTGCTGCCTAGAAAACAAGCTGCGCAGAAGAAGTTGTTCTTTGGGTGGGAGGGTGGGCTAGTGGAAGGAGGGGGCAATCTCTTTTTTTCCCGGGTGGTAGGGGGATGACAGGAGAAGGGAAGCGGGTGGTGAGAAAGGTACAGAGGGCAGGGTTTGGGGGCTGGGAAGGAAAGGGAAAAGATTAGGGTTTGGGGATGATGAAAGGGCTTTCTACGGGTAAGGATGGCAAAGGGTGGCAGTGACGGAAAGTCAGGCAACCTGTCCTGTCCGTCTTTTTGTATCGTGAATTGGAAAGACTGCAAGGGGGAGGGGAGTTGCTTGCGCCCTAAAGGAGGAGTTATTCAGATTCATTGCAGTGGGCGGCGGCTGCAAAACGCACCATTCTTCTTGTTTTGGCTCTGCAAAGCAGCCTTTTCAAGGGTTGGCTTGGGTGACAAAATGTCTTGTGTAGGCGTGGGTTTGTCTCCCTCTCGCTCTCTCTCCCTAAGATGTGTCCGGCATAGGCCAGGGTGCCACTCGAGGCCCAAACCAATTCTGGTTATCGCTTCTCGGCCTTTTGGCTAAGATCAAGTGTAGTATCTGTTCTTATCAGTTTAATATCTGATACGTCCCCTATCTGGGGACCATATATTAAATGGATTTTTAGAACAGGGAGATGGAAAAAGAGCTTGCTCTGTCCACTCCACGCATTGACCTGGTATTGCAGTACCTCCAGGAACGGTGCACCCCTTCTTAACCCAGTTTCCAAAAGCAGAACTCAATTCACCTGATTCATATTAGCCCGATTTAATGAATTGGAAGAAAGCATACGTCTTCATATGCACCTCAATTTGGCCCATTCACTTTTCACACTTCCTCCTTTTGTTTTTTATCTTTCACACTTTTGACTTTCTTTATTCATCCAAATAGCAAACTCATCACCACTCAACCTGACCAACTCGGCTATGTCCCCGTGCTGCAGTTCTCTGTCTTATCTAGATCATTTGCAATTGAATGGAATAGATCCCTTTTGGACAAAGTGGATTCACCTGCTGCTGCAGTGACCACAGGTGTGATAACATCTAGAATTGGCATCTGGTGCGATCTCTCCGCTTCCACTCCAAAGAAAGTTACCTGTTTATTCCTATCATGCATTGGTTTTTGGGGTTTTCTTTGAGTAATGATGATCTCTTTAGTAGTCTGTTGGCGCCCTCTCCTGGAGGAATAGTTTGCTTGCTCTTGGACATTCTAAAAGAGAGGTCATGATAGACATTGAGCTTCTGAGCTCAATTGGGGACAGTCATGGGTGATGAATGTTTGCAACCTACTGCGAAGCCTCATACCGCAATATAAGGAACGTCAAATACTAAGAAAGGGCGGCCTATGAAAGAATTACTACTTTCAATAAGTACACTTAAACGGCTAATTGGGAATAGAAAAACTGTAAAAAGCCCTCTGAGAAAGCCCCCCTCTAACCTTTGATAGTAAGCTTTTCTGTAGTCTGCCTGTTGATGTATTTTCCGTTTGAACTGTGCACAACATGAAGAGACGGAACACTGGCGGCTTGTCACAATGCCCCCCGATGACATCACAATAGCGCTGCTGCCTAGAAAACAAGCTGCGCAGAAGAAGTTGTTCTTTGGGTGGGAGGGTGGGCTAGTGGAAGGAGGGGGCAATCTCTTTTTTTCCCGGGTGGTAGGGGGATGACAGGAGAAGGGAAGCGGGTGGTGAGAAAGGTACAGAGGGCAGGGTTTGGGGGCTGGGAAGGAAAGGGAAAAGATTAGGGTTTGGGGATGATGAAAGGGCTTTCTACGGGTAAGGATGGCAAAGGGTGGCAGTGACGGAAAGTCAGGCAACCTGTCCTGTCCGTCTTTTTGTATCGTGAATTGGAAAGACTGCAAGGGGGAGGGGAGTTGCTTGCGCCCTAAAGGAGGAGTTATTCAGATTCATTGCAGTGGGCGGCGGCTGCAAAACGCACCATTCTTCTTGTTTTGGCTCTGCAAAGCAGCCTTTTCAAGGGTTGGCTTGGGTGACAAAATGTCTTGTGTAGGCGTGGGTTTGTCTCCCTCTCGCTCTCTCTCCCTAAGATGTGTCCGGCATAGGCCAGGGTGCCACTCGAGGCCCAAACCAATTCTGGTTATCGCTTCTCGGCCTTTTGGCTAAGATCAAGTGTAGTATCTGTTCTTATCAGTTTAATATCTGATACGTCCCCTATCTGGGGACCATATATTAAATGGATTTTTAGAACAGGGAGATGGAAAAAGAGCTTGCTCTGTCCACTCCACGCATTGACCTGGTATTGCAGTACCTCCAGGAACGGTGCACCCCTTCTTAACCCAGTTTCCAAAAGCAGAACTCAATTCACCTGATTCATATTAGCCCGATTTAATGAATTGGAAGAAAGCATACGTCTTCATATGCACCTCAATTTGGCCCATTCACTTTTCACACTTTCTCCTTTTGTTTTTTATCTTTCACACTTTTGACTTTCTTTATTCATCCAAATAGCAAACTCATCACCACTCAACCTGACCAACTCGGCTATGTCCCCGTGCTGCAGTTCTCTGTCTTATCTAGATCATTTGCAATTGAATGGAATAGATCCCTTTTGGACAAAGTGGATTCACCTGCTGCTGCAGTGACCACAGGTGTGATAACATCTAGAATTGGCATCTGGTGCGATCTCTCCGCTTCCACTCCAAAGAAAGTTACCTGTTTATTCCTATCATGCATTGGTTTTTGGGGTTTTCTTTGAGTAATGATGATCTCTTTAGTAGTCTGTTGGCGCCCTCTCCTGGAGGAATAGTTTGCTTGCTCTTGGACATTCTAAAAGAGAGGTCATGATAGACATTGAGCTTCTGAGCTCAATTGGGGACAGTCATGGGTGATGAATGTTTGCAACCTACTGCGAAGCCTCATACCGCAATATAAGGAACGTCAAATACTAAGAAAGGGCGGCCTATGAAAGAATTACTACTTTCAATAAGTACACTTAAACGGCTAATTGGGAATAGAAAAACTGTAAAAAGCCCTCTGAGAAAGCCCCCCTCTAACCTTTGATAGTAAGCTTTTCTGTAGTCTGCCTGTTGATGTATTTTCCGTTTGAACTGTGCACAACATGAAGAGACGGAACACTGGCGGCTTGTCACAATGCCCCCCGATGACATCACAATAGCGCTGCTGCCTAGAAAACAAGCTGCGCAGAAGAAGTTGTTCTTTGGGTGGGAGGGTGGGCTAGTGGAAGGAGGGGGCAATCTCTTTTTTTCCCGGGTGGTAGGGGGATGACAGGAGAAGGGAAGCGGGTGGTGAGAAAGGTACAGAGGGCAGGGTTTGGGGGCTGGGAAGGAAAGGGAAAAGATTAGGGTTTGGGGATGATGAAAGGGCTTTCTACGGGTAAGGATGGCAAAGGGTGGCAGTGACGGAAAGTCAGGCAACCTGTCCTGTCCGTCTTTTTGTATCGTGAATTGGAAAGACTGCAAGGGGGAGGGGAGTTGCTTGCGCCCTAAAGGAGGAGTTATTCAGATTCATTGCAGTGGGCGGCGGCTGCAAAACGCACCATTCTTCTTGTTTTGGCTCTGCAAAGCAGCCTTTTCAAGGGTTGGCTTGGGTGACAAAATGTCTTGTGTAGGCGTGGGTTTGTCTCCCTCTCGCTCTCTCTCCCTAAGATGTGTCCGGCATAGGCCAGGGTGCCACTCGAGGCCCAAACCAATTCTGGTTATCGCTTCTCGGCCTTTTGGCTAAGATCAAGTGTAGTATCTGTTCTTATCAGTTTAATATCTGATACGTCCCCTATCTGGGGACCATATATTAAATGGATTTTTAGAACAGGGAGATGGAAAAAGAGCTTGCTCTGTCCACTCCACGCATTGACCTGGTATTGCAGTACCTCCAGGAACGGTGCACCCCTTCTTAACCCAGTTTCCAAAAGCAGAACTCAATTCACCTGATTCATATTAGCCCGATTTAATGAATTGGAAGAAAGCATACGTCTTCATATGCACCTCAATTTGGCCCATTCACTTTTCACACTTCCTCCTTTTGTTTTTTATCTTTCACACTTTTGACTTTCTTTATTCATCCAAATAGCAAACTCATCACCACTCAACCTGACCAACTCGGCTATGTCCCCGTGCTGCAGTTCTCTGTCTTATCTAGATCATTTGCAATTGAATGGAATAGATCCCTTTTGGACAAAGTGGATTCACCTGCTGCTGCAGTGACCACAGGTGTGATAACATCTAGAATTGGCATCTGGTGCGATCTCTCCGCTTCCACTCCAAAGAAAGTTACCTGTTTATTCCTATCATGCATTGGTTTTTGGGGTTTTCTTTGAGTAATGATGATCTCTTTAGTAGTCTGTTGGCGCCCTCTCCTGGAGGAATAGTTTGCTTGCTCTTGGACATTCTAAAAGAGAGGTCATGATAGACATTGAGCTTCTGAGCTCAATTGGGGACAGTCATGGGTGATGAATGTTTGCAACCTACTGCGAAGCCTCATACCGCAATATAAGGAACGTCAAATACTAAGAAAGGGCGGCCTATGAAAGAATTACTACTTTCAATAAGTACACTTAAACGGCTAATTGGGAATAGAAAAACTGTAAAAAGCCCTCTGAGAAAGCCCCCCTCTAACCTTTGATAGTAAGCTTTTCTGTAGTCTGCCTGTTGATGTATTTTCCGTTTGAACTGTGCACAACATGAAGAGACGGAACACTGGCGGCTTGTCACAATGCCCCCCGATGACATCACAATAGCGCTGCTGCCTAGAAAACAAGCTGCGCAGAAGAAGTTGTTCTTTGGGTGGGAGGGTGGGCTAGTGGAAGGAGGGGGCAATCTCTTTTTTTCCCGGGTGGTAGGGGGATGACAGGAGAAGGGAAGCGGGTGGTGAGAAAGGTACAGAGGGCAGGGTTTGGGGGCTGGGAAGGAAAGGGAAAAGATTAGGGTTTGGGGATGATGAAAGGGCTTTCTACGGGTAAGGATGGCAAAGGGTGGCAGTGACGGAAAGTCAGGCAACCTGTCCTGTCCGTCTTTTTGTATCGTGAATTGGAAAGACTGCAAGGGGGAGGGGAGTTGCTTGCGCCCTAAAGGAGGAGTTATTCAGATTCATTGCAGTGGGCGGCGGCTGCAAAACGCACCATTCTTCTTGTTTTGGCTCTGCAAAGCAGCCTTTTCAAGGGTTGGCTTGGGTGACAAAATGTCTTGTGTAGGCGTGGGTTTGTCTCCCTCTCGCTCTCTCTCCCTAAGATGTGTCCGGCATAGGCCAGGGTGCCACTCGAGGCCCAAACCAATTCTGGTTATCGCTTCTCGGCCTTTTGGCTAAGATCAAGTGTAGTATCTGTTCTTATCAGTTTAATATCTGATACGTCCCCTATCTGGGGACCATATATTAAATGGATTTTTAGAACAGGGAGATGGAAAAAGAGCTTGCTCTGTCCACTCCACGCATTGACCTGGTATTGCAGTACCTCCAGGAACGGTGCACCCCTTCTTAACCCAGTTTCCAAAAGCAGAACTCAATTCACCTGATTCATATTAGCCCGATTTAATGAATTGGAAGAAAGCATACGTCTTCATATGCACCTCAATTTGGCCCATTCACTTTTCACACTTCCTCCTTTTGTTTTTTATCTTTCACACTTTTGACTTTCTTTATTCATCCAAATAGCAAACTCATCACCACTCAACCTGACCAACTCGACTATGTCCCCGTGCTGCAGTTCTCTGTCTTATCTAGATCATTTGCAATTGAATGGAATAGATCCCTTTTGGACAAAGTGGATTCACCTGCTGCTGCAGTGACCACAGGTGTGATAACATCTAGAATTGGCATCTGGTGCGATCTCTCCGCTTCCACTCCAAAGAAAGTTACCTGTTTATTCCTATCATGCATTGGTTTTTGGGGTTTTCTTTGAGTAATGATGATCTCTTTAGTAGTCTGTTGGCGCCCTCTCCTGGAGGAATAGTTTGCTTGCTCTTGGACATTCTAAAAGAGAGGTCATGATAGACATTGAGCTTCTGAGCTCAATTGGGGACAGTCATGGGTGATGAATGTTTGCAACCTACTGCGAAGCCTCATACCGCAATATAAGGAACGTCAAATACTAAGAAAGGGCGGCCTATGAAAGAATTACTACTTTCAATAAGTACACTTAAACGGCTAATTGGGAATAGAAAAACTGTAAAAAGCCCTCTGAGAAAGCCCCCCTCTAACCTTTGATAGTAAGCTTTTCTGTAGTCTGCCTGTTGATGTATTTTCCGTTTGAACTGTGCACAACATGAAGAGACGGAACACTGGCGGCTTGTCACAATGCCCCCCGATGACATCACAATAGCGCTGCTGCCTAGAAAACAAGCTGCGCAGAAGAAGTTGTTCTTTGGGTGGGAGGGTGGGCTAGTGGAAGGAGGGGGCAATCTCTTTTTTTCCCGGGTGGTAGGGGGATGACAGGAGAAGGGAAGCGGGTGGTGAGAAAGGTACAGAGGGCAGGGTTTGGGGGCTGGGAAGGAAAGGGAAAAGATTAGGGTTTGGGGATGATGAAAGGGCTTTCTACGGGTAAGGATGGCAAAGGGTGGCAGTGACGGAAAGTCAGGCAACCTGTCCTGTCCGTCTTTTTGTATCGTGAATTGGAAAGACTGCAAGGGGGAGGGGAGTTGCTTGCGCCCTAAAGGAGGAGTTATTCAGATTCATTGCAGTGGGCGGCGGCTGCAAAACGCACCATTCTTCTTGTTTTGGCTCTGCAAAGCAGCCTTTTCAAGGGTTGGCTTGGGTGACAAAATGTCTTGTGTAGGCGTGGGTTTGTCTCCCTCTCGCTCTCTCTCCCTAAGATGTGTCCGGCATTGGCCAGGGTGCCACTCGAGGCCCAAACCAATTCTGGTTATCGCTTCTCGGCCTTTTGGCTAAGATCAAGTGTAGTATCTGTTCTTATCAGTTTAATATCTGATACGTCCCCTATCTGGGGACCATATATTAAATGGATTTTTAGAACAGGGAGATGGAAAAAGAGCTTGCTCTGTCCACTCCACGCATTGACCTGGTATTGCAGTACCTCCAGGAACGGTGCACCCCTTCTTAACCCAGTTTCCAAAAGCAGAACTCAATTCACCTGATTCATATTAGCCCGATTTAATGAATTGGAAGAAAGCATACGTCTTCATATGCACCTCAATTTGGCCCATTCACTTTTCACACTTCCTCCTTTTGTTTTTTATCTTTCACACTTTTGACTTTCTTTATTCATCCAAATAGCAAACTCATCACCACTCAACCTGACCAACTCGGCTATGTCCCCGTGCTGCAGTTCTCTGTCTTATCTAGATCATTTGCAATTGAATGGAATAGATCCCTTTTGGACAAAGTGGATTCACCTGCTGCTGCAGTGACCACAGGTGTGATAACATCTAGAATTGGCATCTGGTGCGATCTCTCCGCTTCCACTCCAAAGAAAGTTACCTGTTTATTCCTATCATGCATTGGTTTTTGGGGTTTTCTTTGAGTAATGATGATCTCTTTAGTAGTCTGTTGGCGCCCTCTCCTGGAGGAATAGTTTGCTTGCTCTTGGACATTCTAAAAGAGAGGTCATGATAGACATTGAGCTTCTGAGCTCAATTGGGGACAGTCATGGGTGATGAATGTTTGCAACCTACTGCGAAGCCTCATACCGCAATATAAGGAACGTCAAATACTAAGAAAGGGCGGCCTATGAAAGAATTACTACTTTCAATAAGTACACTTAAACGGCTAATTGGGAATAGAAAAACTGTAAAAAGCCCTCTGAGAAAGCCCCCCTCTAACCTTTGATAGTAAGCTTTTCTGTAGTCTGCCTGTTGATGTATTTTCCGTTTGAACTGTGCACAACATGAAGAGACGGAACACTGGCGGCTTGTCACAATGCCCCCCGATGACATCACAATAGCGCTGCTGCCTAGAAAACAAGCTGCGCAGAAGAAGTTGTTCTTTGGGTGGGAGGGTGGGCTAGTGGAAGGAGGGGGCAATCTCTTTTTTTCCCGGGTGGTAGGGGGATGACAGGAGAAGGGAAGCGGGTGGTGAGAAAGGTACAGAGGGCAGGGTTTGGGGGCTGGGAAGGAAAGGGAAAAGATTAGGGTTTGGGGATGATGAAAGGGCTTTCTACGGGTAAGGATGGCAAAGGGTGGCAGTGACGGAAAGTCAGGCAACCTGTCCTGTCCGTCTTTTTGTATCGTGAATTGGAAAGACTGCAAGGGGGAGGGGAGTTGCTTGCGCCCTAAAGGAGGAGTTATTCAGATTCATTGCAGTGGGCGGCGGCTGCAAAACGCACCATTCTTCTTGTTTTGGCTCTGCAAAGCAGCCTTTTCAAGGGTTGGCTTGGGTGACAAAATGTCTTGTGTAGGCGTGGGTTTGTCTCCCTCTCGCTCTCTCTCCCTAAGATGTGTCCGGCATAGGCCAGGGTGCCACTCGAGGCCCAAACCAATTCTGGTTATCGCTTCTCGGCCTTTTGGCTAAGATCAAGTGTAGTATCTGTTCTTATCAGTTTAATATCTGATACGTCCCCTATCTGGGGACCATATATTAAATGGATTTTTAGAACAGGGAGATGGAAAAAGAGCTTGCTCTGTCCACTCCACGCATTGACCTGGTATTGCAGTACCTCCAGGAACGGTGCACCCCTTCTTAACCCAGTTTCCAAAAGCAGAACTCAATTCACCTGATTCATATTAGCCCGATTTAATGAATTGGAAGAAAGCATACGTCTTCATATGCACCTCAATTTGGCCCATTCACTTTTCACACTTCCTCCTTTTGTTTTTTATCTTTCACACTTTTGACTTTCTTTATTCATCCAAATAGCAAACTCATCACCACTCAACCTGACCAACTCGGCTATGTCCCCGTGCTGCAGTTCTCTGTCTTATCTAGATCATTTGCAATTGAATGGAATAGATCCCTTTTGGACAAAGTGGATTCACCTGCTGCTGCAGTGACCACAGGTGTGATAACATCTAGAATTGGCATCTGGTGCGATCTCTCCGCTTCCACTCCAAAGAAAGTTACCTGTTTATTCCTATCATGCATTGGTTTTTGGGGTTTTCTTTGAGTAATGATGATCTCTTTAGTAGTCTGTTGGCGCCCTCTCCTGGAGGAATAGTTTGCTTGCTCTTGGACATTCTAAAAGAGAGGTCATGATAGACATTGAGCTTCTGAGCTCAATTGGGGACAGTCATGGGTGATGAATGTTTGCAACCTACTGCGAAGCCTCATACCGCAATATAAGGAACGTCAAATACTAAGAAAGGGCGGCCTATGAAAGAATTACTACTTTCAATAAGTACACTTAAACGGCTAATTGGGAATAGAAAAACTGTAAAAAGCCCTCTGAGAAAGCCCCCCTCTAACCTTTGATAGTAAGCTTTTCTGTAGTCTGCCTGTTGATGTATTTTCCGTTTGAACTGTGCACAACATGAAGAGACGGAACACTGGCGGCTTGTCACAATGCCCCCCGATGACATCACAATAGCGCTGCTGCCTAGAAAACAAGCTGCGCAGAAGAAGTTGTTCTTTGGGTGGGAGGGTGGGCTAGTGGAAGGAGGGGGCAATCTCTTTTTTTCCCGGGTGGTAGGGGGATGACAGGAGAAGGGAAGCGGGTGGTGAGAAAGGTACAGAGGGCAGGGTTTGGGGGCTGGGAAGGAAAGGGAAAAGATTAGGGTTTGGGGATGATGAAAGGGCTTTCTACGGGTAAGGATGGCAAAGGGTGGCAGTGACGGAAAGTCAGGCAACCTGTCCTGTCCGTCTTTTTGTATCGTGAATTGGAAAGACTGCAAGGGGGAGGGGAGTTGCTTGCGCCCTAAAGGAGGAGTTATTCAGATTCATTGCAGTGGGCGGCGGCTGCAAAACGCACCATTCTTCTTGTTTTGGCTCTGCAAAGCAGCCTTTTCAAGGGTTGGCTTGGGTGACAAAATGTCTTGTGTAGGCGTGGGTTTGTCTCCCTCTCGCTCTCTCTCCCTAAGATGTGTCCGGCATAGGCCAGGGTGCCACTCGAGGCCCAAACCAATTCTGGTTATCGCTTCTCGGCCTTTTGGCTAAGATCAAGTGTAGTATCTGTTCTTATCAGTTTAATATCTGATACGTCCCCTATCTGGGGACCATATATTAAATGGATTTTTAGAACAGGGAGATGGAAAAAGAGCTTGCTCTGTCCACTCCACGCATTGACCTGGTATTGCAGTACCTCCAGGAACGGTGCACCCCTTCTTAACCCAGTTTCCAAAAGCAGAACTCAATTCACCTGATTCATATTAGCCCGATTTAATGAATTGGAAGAAAGCATACGTCTTCATATGCACCTCAATTTGGCCCATTCACTTTTCACACTTCCTCCTTTTGTTTTTTATCTTTCACACTTTTGACTTTCTTTATTCATCCAAATAGCAAACTCATCACCACTCAACCTGACCAACTCGGCTATGTCCCCGTGCTGCAGTTCTCTGTCTTATCTAGATCATTTGCAATTGAATGGAATAGATCCCTTTTGGACAAAGTGGATTCACCTGCTGCTGCAGTGACCACAGGTGTGATAACATCTAGAATTGGCATCTGGTGCGATCTCTCCGCTTCCACTCCAAAGAAAGTTACCTGTTTATTCCTATCATGCATTGGTTTTTGGGGTTTTCTTTGAGTAATGATGATCTCTTTAGTAGTCTGTTGGCGCCCTCTCCTGGAGGAATAGTTTGCTTGCTCTTGGACATTCTAAAAGAGAGGTCATGATAGACATTGAGCTTCTGAGCTCAATTGGGGACAGTCATGGGTGATGAATGTTTGCAACCTACTGCGAAGCCTCATACCGCAATATAAGGAACGTCAAATACTAAGAAAGGGCGGCCTATGAAAGAATTACTACTTTCAATAAGTACACTTAAACGGCTAATTGGGAATAGAAAAACTGTAAAAAGACCTCTGAGAAAGCCCCCCTCTAACCTTTGATAGTAAGCTTTTCTGTAGTCTGCCTGTTGATGTATTTTCCGTTTGAACTGTGCACAACATGAAGAGACGGAACACTGGCGGCTTGTCACAATGCCCCCCGATGACATCACAATAGCGCTGCTGCCTAGAAAACAAGCTGCGCAGAAGAAGTTGTTCTTTGGGTGGGAGGGTGGGCTAGTGGAAGGAGGGGGCAATCTCTTTTTTTCCCGGGTGGTAGGGGGATGACAGGAGAAGGGAAGCGGGTGGTGAGAAAGGTACAGAGGGCAGGGTTTGGGGGCTGGGAAGGAAAGGGAAAAGATTAGGGTTTGGGGATGATGAAAGGGCTTTCTACGGGTAAGGATGGCAAAGGGTGGCAGTGACGGAAAGTCAGGCAACCTGTCCTGTCCGTCTTTTTGTATCGTGAATTGGAAAGACTGCAAGGGGGAGGGGAGTTGCTTGCGCCCTAAAGGAGGAGTTATTCAGATTCATTGCAGTGGGCGGCGGCTGCAAAACGCACCATTCTTCTTGTTTTGGCTCTGCAAAGCAGCCTTTTCAAGGGTTGGCTTGGGTGACAAAATGTCTTGTGTAGGCGTGGGTTTGTCTCCCTCTCGCTCTCTCTCCCTAAGATGTGTCCGGCATAGGCCAGGGTGCCACTCGAGGCCCAAACCAATTCTGGTTATCGCTTCTCGGCCTTTTGGCTAAGATCAAGTGTAGTATCTGTTCTTATCAGTTTAATATCTGATACGTCCCCTATCTGGGGACCATATATTAAATGGATTTTTAGAACAGGGAGATGGAAAAAGAGCTTGCTCTGTCCACTCCACGCATTGACCTGGTATTGCAGTACCTCCAGGAACGGTGCACCCCTTCTTAACCCAGTTTCCAAAAGCAGAACTCAATTCACCTGATTCATATTAGCCCGATTTAATGAATTGGAAGAAAGCATACGTCTTCATATGCACCTCAATTTGGCCCATTCACTTTTCACACTTCCTCCTTTTGTTTTTTATCTTTCACACTTTTGACTTTCTTTATTCATCCAAATAGCAAACTCATCACCACTCAACCTGACCAACTCGGCTATGTCCCCGTGCTGCAGTTCTCTGTCTTATCTAGATCATTTGCAATTGAATGGAATAGATCCCTTTTGGACAAAGTGGATTCACCTGCTGCTGCAGTGACCACAGGTGTGATAACATCTAGAATTGGCATCTGGTGCGATCTCTCCGCTTCCACTCCAAAGAAAGTTACCTGTTTATTCCTATCATGCATTGGTTTTTGGGGTTTTCTTTGAGTAATGATGATCTCTTTAGTAGTCTGTTGGCGCCCTCTCCTGGAGGAATAGTTTGCTTGCTCTTGGACATTCTAAAAGAGAGGTCATGATAGACATTGAGCTTCTGAGCTCAATTGGGGACAGTCATGGGTGATGAATGTTTGCAACCTACTGCGAAGCCTCATACCGCAATATAAGGAACGTCAAATACTAAGAAAGGGCGGCCTATGAAAGAATTACTACTTTCAATAAGTACACTTAAACGGCTAATTGGGAATAGAAAAACTGTAAAAAGCCCTCTGAGAAAGCCCCCCTCTAACCTTTGATAGTAAGCTTTTCTGTAGTCTGCCTGTTGATGTATTTTCCGTTTGAACTGTGCACAACATGAAGAGACGGAACACTGGCGGCTTGTCACAATGCCCCCCGATGACATCACAATAGCGCTGCTGCCTAGAAAACAAGCTGCGCAGAAGAAGTTGTTCTTTGGGTGGGAGGGTGGGCTAGTGGAAGGAGGGGGCAATCTCTTTTTTTCCCGGGTGGTAGGGGGATGACAGGAGAAGGGAAGCGGGTGGTGAGAAAGGTACAGAGGGCAGGGTTTGGGGGCTGGGAAGGAAAGGGAAAAGATTAGGGTTTGGGGATGATGAAAGGGCTTTCTACGGGTAAGGATGGCAAAGGGTGGCAGTGACGGAAAGTCAGGCAACCTGTCCTGTCCGTCTTTTTGTATCGTGAATTGGAAAGACTGCAAGGGGGAGGGGAGTTGCTTGCGCCCTAAAGGAGGAGTTATTCAGATTCATTGCAGTGGGCGGCGGCTGCAAAACGCACCATTCTTCTTGTTTTGGCTCTGCAAAGCAGCCTTTTCAAGGGTTGGCTTGGGTGACAAAATGTCTTGTGTAGGCGTGGGTTTGTCTCCCTCTCGCTCTCTCTCCCTAAGATGTGTCCGGCATAGGCCAGGGTGCCACTCGAGGCCCAAACCAATTCTGGTTATCGCTTCTCGGCCTTTTGGCTAAGATCAAGTGTAGTATCTGTTCTTATCAGTTTAATATCTGATACGTCCCCTATCTGGGGACCATATATTAAATGGATTTTTAGAACAGGGAGATGGAAAAAGAGCTTGCTCTGTCCACTCCACGCATTGACCTGGTATTGCAGTACCTCCAGGAACGGTGCACCCCTTCTTAACCCAGTTTCCAAAAGCAGAACTCAATTCACCTGATTCATATTAGCCCGATTTAATGAATTGGAAGAAAGCATACGTCTTCATATGCACCTCAATTTGGCCCATTCACTTTTCACACTTCCTCCTTTTGTTTTTTATCTTTCACACTTTTGACTTTCTTTATTCATCCAAATAGCAAACTCATCACCACTCAACCTGACCAACTCGGCTATGTCCCCGTGCTGCAGTTCTCTGTCTTATCTAGATCATTTGCAATTGAATGGAATAGATCCCTTTTGGACAAAGTGGATTCACCTGCTGCTGCAGTGACCACAGGTGTGATAACATCTAGAATTGGCATCTGGTGCGATCTCTCCGCTTCCACTCCAAAGAAAGTTACCTGTTTATTCCTATCATGCATTGGTTTTTGGGGTTTTCTTTGAGTAATGATGATCTCTTTAGTAGTCTGTTGGCGCCCTCTCCTGGAGGAATAGTTTGCTTGCTCTTGGACATTCTAAAAGAGAGGTCATGATAGACATTGAGCTTCTGAGCTCAATTGGGGACAGTCATGGGTGATGAATGTTTGCAACCTACTGCGAAGCCTCATACCGCAATATAAGGAACGTCAAATACTAAGAAAGGGCGGCCTATGAAAGAATTACTACTTTCAATAAGTACACTTAAACGGCTAATTGGGAATAGAAAAACTGTAAAAAGCCCTCTGAGAAAGCCCCCCTCTAACCTTTGATAGTAAGCTTTTCTGTAGTCTGCCTGTTGATGTATTTTCCGTTTGAACTGTGCACAACATGAAGAGACGGAACACTGGCGGCTTGTCACAATGCCCCCCGATGACATCACAATAGCGCTGCTGCCTAGAAAACAAGCTGCGCAGAAGAAGTTGTTCTTTGGGTGGGAGGGTGGGCTAGTGGAAGGAGGGGGCAATCTCTTTTTTTCCCGGGTGGTAGGGGGATGACAGGAGAAGGGAAGCGGGTGGTGAGAAAGGTACAGAGGGCAGGGTTTGGGGGCTGGGAAGGAAAGGGAAAAGATTAGGGTTTGGGGATGATGAAAGGGCTTTCTACGGGTAAGGATGGCAAAGGGTGGCAGTGACGGAAAGTCAGGCAACCTGTCCTGTCCGTCTTTTTGTATCGTGAATTGGAAAGACTGCAAGGGGGAGGGGAGTTGCTTGCGCCCTAAAGGAGGAGTTATTCAGATTCATTGCAGTGGGCGGCGGCTGCAAAACGCACCATTCTTCTTGTTTTGGCTCTGCAAAGCAGCCTTTTCAAGGGTTGGCTTGGGTGACAAAATGTCTTGTGTAGGCGTGGGTTTGTCTCCCTCTCGCTCTCTCTCCCTAAGATGTGTCCGGCATAGGCCAGGGTGCCACTCGAGGCCCAAACCAATTCTGGTTATCGCTTCTCGGCCTTTTGGCTAAGATCAAGTGTAGTGTTGTTCGAAGAGGTGGTTTAAGCTCCAGGCCACCTTAGTACAATGATACAATGCACACTGGAAGGTTGCCGCTTGCTAGTACTCTGGGTGGATAGTATATTCATCTAGAGGAATACATGGCCCTACCAGGATCGAGGCTATTAGACTGAGTAAGGGTGGGGGGCTATGGTACAACGTGCCCCAGGACTGACGACCCTGGAGTGAGTCTGAGCTTGCTGGCTTGGGACCCCGGCAAGCCTTGGGCTCTGTAGCACACCGTACCTTGCCTTTTCATACTTTTTGAGCATATTACCCTATCCCGGCCTTCTGGCTAGGAAGGGAAATTTTTATAATCCCCGGTCGGAGGTCTGGTCAGCTTTGGGCTGAGAAACATAACACACCGGTTGGAGGTCTGGGTCAGCTTCGGCTGAGAAACCAACACCCGGTTGGAGGTCTGGTCAGCTTCGGCTGAGAAACCAACACCCGGTTGGAGGTCCGTTTAGCCTTGGGCTGAGAAACCAACACCGGTTGACGGTCCGGGCAGTTTTGGCTGCGCGAAACCAACAACCTAGTAGCTCTCTACTCCACTTGGGTAGATGCACTGGGTGGACGCTGGGAGCAACGACAAGGCTCAACCAGGCTTCGGCTTGGGGGAGCACCGAAGATCCCTGACCCTTGCTGTGGCCTTCTGGCTCGGAGGACGGGGTTGATTTTTGGGGACCCTCTCCTCACGGTGGGGTCCACACGAATCCTAGCCTTTGCACTGTTTTTGGTGTGACTTCGGTCATGCTTTTTTTGTGGTGCTTTGGAATGCTTCATTAAATCAAAAAATCTGTTCTTATCAGTTTAATATCTGATACGTCCCCTATCTGGGGACCATATATTAAATGGATTTTTAGAACAGGGAGATGGAAAAAGAGCTTGCTCTGTCCACTCCACGCATTGACCTGGTATTGCAGTACCTCCAGGAACGGTGCACCCCTTCTTAACCCAGTTTCAAAAGCAGAACTCAATTCACCTGATTCATATTAGCCGATTTAATGAATTGGAAGAAAGCATACGTCTTCATATGCACCTCAATTTGGCCCATTCACTTTTCACACTTCCTCCTTTTGTTTTTTATCTTTCACACTTTTGACTTTCTTTATTCATCCAAATAGCAAACTCATCACCACTCAACCTGACCAACTCGGCTATGTCCCCGTGCTGCAGTTCTCTGTCTTATCTAGATCATTTGCAATTGAATGGAATAGATCCCTTTTGGACAAAGTGGATTCACCTGCTGCTGCAGTGACCACAGGTGTGATAACATCTAGAATTGGCATCTGGTGCGATCTCTCCGCTTCCACTCCAAAGAAGTTACCTGTTTATTCCTATCATGCATTGGTTTTTGGGGTTTCTTTGAGTAATGATGATCTCTTTAGTAGTCTGTTGGCGCCTCTCCTGGAGGAATAGTTTGCTTGCTCTTGGACATTCTAAAAGAGAGGTCATGATAGACATTGAGCTTCTGAGCTCAATTGGGGACAGTCATGGGTGATGAATGTTTGCAACCTACTGCGAAGCCTCATACCGCAATATAAGGAACGTCAAATACTAAGAAAGGGCGGCCTATGAAAGAATTACTACTTCAATAAGTACACTTAAACGGCTAATTGGGAATAGAAAAAACTGTAAAAAGCCCTCTGAGAAAGCCCCCCTCTAACCTTTGATAGTAAGCTTTTCTGTAGTCTGCCTGTTGATGTATTTTCCGTTTGAACTGTGCACAACATGAAGAGACGGAACACTGGCGGCTTGTCACAATGCCCCCCGATGACATCACAATAGCGGCTGCTGCCTAGAAAACAAGCTGCGCAGAAGAAGTTGTTCTTTGGGTGGGAGGGTGGGCTAGTGGAAGGAGGGGGCAATCTCTTTTTTTCCCGGGTGGTAGGGGGATGACAGGAGAAGGGAAGCGGGTGGTGAGAAGGTACAGAGGGCAGGGTTTGGGGGCTGGGAAGGAAAGGGAAAAGATTAGGGTTTGGGGATGATGAAAGGGCTTTCTACGGGTAAGGATGGCAAAGGGTGGCAGTGACGGAAAGTCAGGCAACCTGTCCTGGTCGGCCGTCTTTTTGTATCGTGAATTGGAAAGACTGCAAGGGGAGGGGAGTTGCTTGCGCCCTAAAGGAGGAGTTATTCAGATTCATTGCAGTGGGCGGCGGCTGCAAAACGCACCATTCTTCTTGTTTTGGCTCTGCAAAGCAGCCTTTTCAAGGGTTGGCTTGGGTGACAAAATGACTTGTGTAGGCGTGGGTTTGTCTCCCTCTCGCTCTCTCTCCCTAAGATGTGTCCGGCATAGGCCAGGGTGCCACTCGAGGCCCAAACCAATTCTGGTTATCGCTTCTCGGCCTTTTGGCTAAGATCAAGTGTAGTGTTGTTCGAAGAGGTGGTTTAAGCTCCAGGCCACCTTAGTACAATGATACAATGCACACTGGAAGGTTGCGCTTGCTAGTACTCTGGTTGGAGATAGTATATTCATCTAGAGGAAAAACATGGCCCTACCAGGATCGAGGCTATTAGACTGAGTAAGGGTGGGGGGCTATGGTACAACGTGCCCCAGGACTGACGACCCTGGAGTGAGTCTGAGCTTGCTGGCTTGGGACCCCGGCAAGCCTTGGGCTCTGTAGCACACCGGTACCTTGCCTTTTCATACTTTTTTGAGCATATTACCCTTATCCCGGCCTTCTGGCTAGGAAGGGAAAATTTTTATAATCCCGGTCGGAGGTCTGGTCAGCTTTGGGCTGAGAAACTAACACCCGGTTGGAGGTCTGGGTCAGCTTCGGCTGAGAAACCAACACCCGGTTGGAGGTCTGGGTCAGCTTCGGCTGAGAAACCAACACCCGGTTGGAGGTCCGGTTAGCCTTGGGCTGAGAAACCAACACCGGTTGACGGTCCGGGCAGTTTCGGCTGCGAAACCAACAACTAGTAGCTCTCTACTCCACTTGGGTAAGATGCCTGGGTGGACGCTGGGAGCAACGACAAGGCTCAACCAGGCTTCGGCTTGGGGGAGCACCGAAGATCCCTGACCCTTGCTGTGGCCTTCTGGCTCGGAGGGACGGGGTTGATTTTTGGGGACCCTCTCCTCACGGTGGGGTCCACACGAATCCTAGCCTTTGCACTGTTTTTGGTGTGACTTCGGTCATGCATTTTTTGTGGTGCTTTGGAAAGCTTCATTAAATCAAAAATCTGTTCTTATCAGTTTAATATCTGATACGTCCCCTATCTGGGGACCATATATTAAATGGATTTTTAGAACAGGGAGATGGAAAAAGAGCTTGCTCTGTCCACTCCACGCATTGACCTGGTATTGCAGTACCTCCAGGAACGGTGCACCCCTTCTTAACCCAGTTTCCAAAAGCAGAACTCAATTCACCTGATTCATATTAGCCCGATTTAATGAATTGGAAGAAAGCATACGTCTTCATATGCACCTCAATTTGGCCCATTCACTTTTCACACTTCCTCCTTTTGTTTTTTATCTTTCACACTTTTGACTTTCTTTATTCATCCAAATAGCAAACTCATCACCACTCAACCTGACCAACTCGGCTATGTCCCCGTGCTGCAGTTCTCTGTCTTATCTAGATCATTTGCAATTGAATGGAATAGATCCCTTTTGGACAAAGTGGATTCACCTGCTGCTGCAGTGACCACAGGTGTGATAACATCTAGAATTGGCATCTGGTGCGATCTCTCCGCTTCCACTCCAAAGAAAGTTACCTGTTTATTCCTATCATGCATTGGTTTTTGGGGTTTTCTTTGAGTAATGATGATCTCTTTAGTAGTCTGTTGGCGCCCTCTCCTGGAGGAATAGTTTGCTTGCTCTTGGACATTCTAAAAGAGAGGTCATGATAGACATTGAGCTTCTGAGCTCAATTGGGGACAGTCATGGGTGATGAATGTTTGCAACCTACTGCGAAGCCTCATACCGCAATATAAGGAACGTCAAATACTAAGAAAGGGCGGCCTATGAAAGAATTACTACTTTCAATAAGTACACTTAAACGGCTAATTGGGAATAGAAAAACTGTAAAAAGCCCTCTGAGAAAGCCCCCCTCTAACCTTTGATAGTAAGCTTTTCTGTAGTCTGCCTGTTGATGTATTTTCCGTTTGAACTGTGCACAACATGAAGAGACGGAACACTGGCGGCTTGTCACAATGCCCCCCGATGACATCACAATAGCGCTGCTGCCTAGAAAACAAGCTGCGCAGAAGAAGTTGTTCTTTGGGTGGGAGGGTGGGCTAGTGGAAGGAGGGGGCAATCTCTTTTTTTCCCGGGTGGTAGGGGGATGACAGGAGAAGGGAAGCGGGTGGTGAGAAAGGTACAGAGGGCAGGGTTTGGGGGCTGGGAAGGAAAGGGAAAAGATTAGGGTTTGGGGATGATGAAAGGGCTTTCTACGGGTAAGGATGGCAAAGGGTGGCAGTGACGGAAAGTCAGGCAACCTGTCCTGTCCGTCTTTTTGTATCGTGAATTGGAAAGACTGCAAGGGGGAGGGGAGTTGCTTGCGCCCTAAAGGAGGAGTTATTCAGATTCATTGCAGTGGGCGGCGGCTGCAAAACGCACCATTCTTCTTGTTTTGGCTCTGCAAAGCAGCCTTTTCAAGGGTTGGCTTGGGTGACAAAATGTCTTGTGTAGGCGTGGGTTTGTCTCCCTCTCGCTCTCTCTCCCTAAGATGTGTCCGGCATAGGCCAGGGTGCCACTCGAGGCCCAAACCAATTCTGGTTATCGCTTCTCGGCCTTTTGGCTAAGATCAAGTGTAGTATCTGTTCTTATCAGTTTAATATCTGATACGTCCCCTATCTGGGGACCATATATTAAATGGATTTTTAGAACAGGGAGATGGAAAAAGAGCTTGCTCTGTCCACTCCACGCATTGACCTGGTATTGCAGTACCTCCAGGAACGGTGCACCCCTTCTTAACCCAGTTTCCAAAAGCAGAACTCAATTCACCTGATTCATATTAGCCCGATTTAATGAATTGGAAGAAAGCATACGTCTTCATATGCACCTCAATTTGGCCCATTCACTTTTCACACTTCCTCCTTTTGTTTTTTATCTTTCACACTTTTGACTTTCTTTATTCATCCAAATAGCAAACTCATCACCACTCAACCTGACCAACTCGGCTATGTCCCCGTGCTGCAGTTCTCTGTCTTATCTAGATCATTTGCAATTGAATGGAATAGATCCCTTTTGGACAAAGTGGATTCACCTGCTGCTGCAGTGACCACAGGTGTGATAACATCTAGAATTGGCATCTGGTGCGATCTCTCCGCTTCCACTCCAAAGAAAGTTACCTGTTTATTCCTATCATGCATTGGTTTTTGGGGTTTTCTTTGAGTAATGATGATCTCTTTAGTAGTCTGTTGGCGCCCTCTCCTGGAGGAATAGTTTGCTTGCTCTTGGACATTCTAAAAGAGAGGTCATGATAGACATTGAGCTTCTGAGCTCAATTGGGGACAGTCATGGGTGATGAATGTTTGCAACCTACTGCGAAGCCTCATACCGCAATATAAGGAACGTCAAATACTAAGAAAGGGCGGCCTATGAAAGAATTACTACTTTCAATAAGTACACTTAAACGGCTAATTGGGAATAGAAAAACTGTAAAAAGCCCTCTGAGAAAGCCCCCCTCTAACCTTTGATAGTAAGCTTTTCTGTAGTCTGCCTGTTGATGTATTTTCCGTTTGAACTGTGCACAACATGAAGAGACGGAACACTGGCGGCTTGTCACAATGCCCCCCGATGACATCACAATAGCGCTGCTGCCTAGAAAACAAGCTGCGCAGAAGAAGTTGTTCTTTGGGTGGGAGGGTGGGCTAGTGGAAGGAGGGGGCAATCTCTTTTTTTCCCGGGTGGTAGGGGGATGACAGGAGAAGGGAAGCGGGTGGTGAGAAAGGTACAGAGGGCAGGGTTTGGGGGCTGGGAAGGAAAGGGAAAAGATTAGGGTTTGGGGATGATGAAAGGGCTTTCTACGGGTAAGGATGGCAAAGGGTGGCAGTGACGGAAAGTCAGGCAACCTGTCCTGTCCGTCTTTTTGTATCGTGAATTGGAAAGACTGCAAGGGGGAGGGGAGTTGCTTGCGCCCTAAAGGAGGAGTTATTCAGATTCATTGCAGTGGGCGGCGGCTGCAAAACGCACCATTCTTCTTGTTTTGGCTCTGCAAAGCAGCCTTTTCAAGGGTTGGCTTGGGTGACAAAATGTCTTGTGTAGGCGTGGGTTTGTCTCCCTCTCGCTCTCTCTCCCTAAGATGTGTCCGGCATAGGCCAGGGTGCCACTCGAGGCCCAAACCAATTCTGGTTATCGCTTCTCGGCCTTTTGGCTAAGATCAAGTGTAGTATCTGTTCTTATCAGTTTAATATCTGATACGTCCCCTATCTGGGGACCATATATTAAATGGATTTTTAGAACAGGGAGATGGAAAAAGAGCTTGCTCTGTCCACTCCACGCATTGACCTGGTATTGCAGTACCTCCAGGAACGGTGCACCCCTTCTTAACCCAGTTTCCAAAAGCAGAACTCAATTCACCTGATTCATATTAGCCCGATTTAATGAATTGGAAGAAAGCATACGTCTTCATATGCACCTCAATTTGGCCCATTCACTTTTCACACTTCCTCCTTTTGTTTTTTATCTTTCACACTTTTGACTTTCTTTATTCATCCAAATAGCAAACTCATCACCACTCAACCTGACCAACTCGGCTATGTCCCCGTGCTGCAGTTCTCTGTCTTATCTAGATCATTTGCAATTGAATGGAATAGATCCCTTTTGGACAAAGTGGATTCACCTGCTGCTGCAGTGACCACAGGTGTGATAACATCTAGAATTGGCATCTGGTGCGATCTCTCCGCTTCCACTCCAAAGAAAGTTACCTGTTTATTCCTATCATGCATTGGTTTTTGGGGTTTTCTTTGAGTAATGATGATCTCTTTAGTAGTCTGTTGGCGCCCTCTCCTGGAGGAATAGTTTGCTTGCTCTTGGACATTCTAAAAGAGAGGTCATGATAGACATTGAGCTTCTGAGCTCAATTGGGGACAGTCATGGGTGATGAATGTTTGCAACCTACTGCGAATCCTCATACCGCAATATAAGGAACGTCAAATACTAAGAAAGGGCGGCCTATGAAAGAATTACTACTTTCAATAAGTACACTTAAACGGCTAATTGGGAATAGAAAAACTGTAAAAAGCCCTCTGAGAAAGCCCCCCTCTAACCTTTGATAGTAAGCTTTTCTGTAGTCTGCCTGTTGATGTATTTTCCGTTTGAACTGTGCACAACATGAAGAGACGGAACACTGGCGGCTTGTCACAATGCCCCCCGATGACATCACAATAGCGCTGCTGCCTAGAAAACAAGCTGCGCAGAAGAAGTTGTTCTTTGGGTGGGAGGGTGGGCTAGTGGAAGGAGGGGGCAATCTCTTTTTTTCCCGGGTGGTAGGGGGATGACAGGAGAAGGGAAGCGGGTGGTGAGAAAGGTACAGAGGGCAGGGTTTGGGGGCTGGGAAGGAAAGGGAAAAGATTAGGGTTTGGGGATGATGAAAGGGCTTTCTACGGGTAAGGATGGCAAAGGGTGGCAGTGACGGAAAGTCAGGCAACCTGTCCTGTCCGTCTTTTTGTATCGTGAATTGGAAAGACTGCAAGGGGGAGGGGAGTTGCTTGCGCCCTAAAGGAGGAGTTATTCAGATTCATTGCAGTGGGCGGCGGCTGCAAAACGCACCATTCTTCTTGTTTTGGCTCTGCAAAGCAGCCTTTTCAAGGGTTGGCTTGGGTGACAAAATGTCTTGTGTAGGCGTGGGTTTGTCTCCCTCTCGCTCTCTCTCCCTAAGATGTGTCCGGCATAGGCCAGGGTGCCACTCGAGGCCCAAACCAATTCTGGTTATCGCTTCTCGGCCTTTTGGCTAAGATCAAGTGTAGTATCTGTTCTTATCAGTTTAATATCTGATACGTCCCCTATCTGGGGACCATATATTAAATGGATTTTTAGAACAGGGAGATGGAAAAAGAGCTTGCTCTGTCCACTCCACGCATTGACCTGGTATTGCAGTACCTCCAGGAACGGTGCACCCCTTCTTAACCCAGTTTCCAAAAGCAGAACTCAATTCACCTGATTCATATTAGCCCGATTTAATGAATTGGAAGAAAGCATACGTCTTCATATGCACCTCAATTTGGCCCATTCACTTTTCACACTTCCTCCTTTTGTTTTTTATCTTTCACACTTTTGACTTTCTTTATTCATCCAAATAGCAAACTCATCACCACTCAACCTGACCAACTCGGCTATGTCCCCGTGCTGCAGTTCTCTGTCTTATCTAGATCATTTGCAATTGAATGGAATAGATCCCTTTTGGACAAAGTGGATTCACCTGCTGCTGCAGTGACCACAGGTGTGATAACATCTAGAATTGGCATCTGGTGCGATCTCTCCGCTTCCACTCCAAAGAAAGTTACCTGTTTATTCCTATCATGCATTGGTTTTTGGGGTTTTCTTTGAGTAATGATGATCTCTTTAGTAGTCTGTTGGCGCCCTCTCCTGGAGGAATAGTTTGCTTGCTCTTGGACATTCTAAAAGAGAGGTCATGATAGACATTGAGCTTCTGAGCTCAATTGGGGACAGTCATGGGTGATGAATGTTTGCAACCTACTGCGAAGCCTCATACCGCAATATAAGGAACGTCAAATACTAAGAAAGGGCGGCCTATGAAAGAATTACTACTTTCAATAAGTACACTTAAACGGCTAATTGGGAATAGAAAAACTGTAAAAAGCCCTCTGAGAAAGCCCCCCTCTAACCTTTGATAGTAAGCTTTTCTGTAGTCTGCCTGTTGATGTATTTTCCGTTTGAACTGTGCACAACATGAAGAGACGGAACACTGGCGGCTTGTCACAATGCCCCCCGATGACATCACAATAGCGCTGCTGCCTAGAAAACAAGCTGCGCAGAAGAAGTTGTTCTTTGGGTGGGAGGGTGGGCTAGTGGAAGGAGGGGGCAATCTCTTTTTTTCCCGGGTGGTAGGGGGATGACAGGAGAAGGGAAGCGGGTGGTGAGAAAGGTACAGAGGGCAGGGTTTGGGGGCTGGGAAGGAAAGGGAAAAGATTAGGGTTTGGGGATGATGAAAGGGCTTTCTACGGGTAAGGATGGCAAAGGGTGGCAGTGACGGAAAGTCAGGCAACCTGTCCTGTCCGTCTTTTTGTATCGTGAATTGGAAAGACTGCAAGGGGGAGGGGAGTTGCTTGCGCCCTAAAGGAGGAGTTATTCAGATTCATTGCAGTGGGCGGCGGCTGCAAAACGCACCATTCTTCTTGTTTTGGCTCTGCAAAGCAGCCTTTTCAAGGGTTGGCTTGGGTGACAAAATGTCTTGTGTAGGCGTGGGTTTGTCTCCCTCTCGCTCTCTCTCCCTAAGATGTGTCCGGCATAGGCCAGGGTGCCACTCGAGGCCCAAACCAATTCTGGTTATCGCTTCTCGGCCTTTTGGCTAAGATCAAGTGTAGTATCTGTTCTTATCAGTTTAATATCTGATACGTCCCCTATCTGGGGACCATATATTAAATGGATTTTTAGAACAGGGAGATGGAAAAAGAGCTTGCTCTGTCCACTCCACGCATTGACCTGGTATTGCAGTACCTCCAGGAACGGTGCACCCCTTCTTAACCCAGTTTCCAAAAGCAGAACTCAATTCACCTGATTCATATTAGCCCGATTTAATGAATTGGAAGAAAGCATACGTCTTCATATGCACCTCAATTTGGCCCATTCACTTTTCACACTTCCTCCTTTTGTTTTTTATCTTTCACACTTTTGACTTTCTTTATTCATCCAAATAGCAAACTCATCACCACTCAACCTGACCAACTCGGCTATGTCCCCGTGCTGCAGTTCTCTGTCTTATCTAGATCATTTGCAATTGAATGGAATAGATCCCTTTTGGACAAAGTGGATTCACCTGCTGCTGCAGTGACCACAGGTGTGATAACATCTAGAATTGGCATCTGGTGCGATCTCTCCGCTTCCACTCCAAAGAAAGTTACCTGTTTATTCCTATCATGCATTGGTTTTTGGGGTTTTCTTTGAGTAATGATGATCTCTTTAGTAGTCTGTTGGCGCCCTCTCCTGGAGGAATAGTTTGCTTGCTCTTGGACATTCTAAAAGAGAGGTCATGATAGACATTGAGCTTCTGAGCTCAATTGGGGACAGTCATGGGTGATGAATGTTTGCAACCTACTGCGAAGCCTCATACCGCAATATAAGGAACGTCAAATACTAAGAAAGGGCGGCCTATGAAAGAATTACTACTTTCAATAAGTACACTTAAACGGCTAATTGGGAATAGAAAAACTGTAAAAAGCCCTCTGAGAAAGCCCCCCTCTAACCTTTGATAGTAAGCTTTTCTGTAGTCTGCCTGTTGATGTATTTTCCGTTTGAACTGTGCACAACATGAAGAGACGGAACACTGGCGGCTTGTCACAATGCCCCCCGATGACATCACAATAGCGCTGCTGCCTAGAAAACAAGCTGCGCAGAAGAAGTTGTTCTTTGGGTGGGAGGGTGGGCTAGTGGAAGGAGGGGGCAATCTCTTTTTTTCCCGGGTGGTAGGGGGATGACAGGAGAAGGGAAGCGGGTGGTGAGAAAGGTACAGAGGGCAGGGTTTGGGGGCTGGGAAGGAAAGGGAAAAGATTAGGGTTTGGGGATGATGAAAGGGCTTTCTACGGGTAAGGATGGCAAAGGGTGGCAGTGACGGAAAGTCAGGCAACCTGTCCTGTCCGTCTTTTTGTATCGTGAATTGGAAAGACTGCAAGGGGGAGGGGAGTTGCTTGCGCCCTAAAGGAGGAGTTATTCAGATTCATTGCAGTGGGCGGCGGCTGCAAAACGCACCATTCTTCTTGTTTTGGCTCTGCAAAGCAGCCTTTTCAAGGGTTGGCTTGGGTGACAAAATGTCTTGTGTAGGCGTGGGTTTGTCTCCCTCTCGCTCTCTCTCCCTAAGATGTGTCCGGCATAGGCCAGGGTGCCACTCGAGGCCCAAACCAATTCTGGTTATCGCTTCTCGGCCTTTTGGCTAAGATCAAGTGTAGTATCTGTTCTTATCAGTTTAATATCTGATACGTCCCCTATCTGGGGACCATATATTAAATGGATTTTTAGAACAGGGAGATGGAAAAAGAGCTTGCTCTGTCCACTCCACGCATTGACCTGGTATTGCAGTACCTCCAGGAACGGTGCACCCCTTCTTAACCCAGTTTCCAAAAGCAGAACTCAATTCACCTGATTCATATTAGCCCGATTTAATGAATTGGAAGAAAGCATACGTCTTCATATGCACCTCAATTTGGCCCATTCACTTTTCACACTTCCTCCTTTTGTTTTTTATCTTTCACACTTTTGACTTTCTTTATTCATCCAAATAGCAAACTCATCACCACTCAACCTGACCAACTCGGCTATGTCCCCGTGCTGCAGTTCTCTGTCTTATCTAGATCATTTGCAATTGAATGGAATAGATCCCTTTTGGACAAAGTGGATTCACCTGCTGCTGCAGTGACCACAGGTGTGATAACATCTAGAATTGGCATCTGGTGCGATCTCTCCGCTTCCACTCCAAAGAAAGTTACCTGTTTATTCCTATCATGCATTGGTTTTTGGGGTTTTCTTTGAGTAATGATGATCTCTTTAGTAGTCTGTTGGCGCCCTCTCCTGGAGGAATAGTTTGCTTGCTCTTGGACATTCTAAAAGAGAGGTCATGATAGACATTGAGCTTCTGAGCTCAATTGGGGACAGTCATGGGTGATGAATGTTTGCAACCTACTGCGAATCCTCATACCGCAATATAAGGAACGTCAAATACTAAGAAAGGGCGGCCTATGAAAGAATTACTACTTTCAATAAGTACACTTAAACGGCTAATTGGGAATAGAAAAACTGTAAAAAGCCCTCTGAGAAAGCCCCCCTCTAACCTTTGATAGTAAGCTTTTCTGTAGTCTGCCTGTTGATGTATTTTCCGTTTGAACTGTGCACAACATGAAGAGACGGAACACTGGCGGCTTGTCACAATGCCCCCCGATGACATCACAATAGCGCTGCTGCCTAGAAAACAAGCTGCGCAGAAGAAGTTGTTCTTTGGGTGGGAGGGTGGGCTAGTGGAAGGAGGGGGCAATCTCTTTTTTTCCCGGGTGGTAGGGGGATGACAGGAGAAGGGAAGCGGGTGGTGAGAAAGGTACAGAGGGCAGGGTTTGGGGGCTGGGAAGGAAAGGGAAAAGATTAGGGTTTGGGGATGATGAAAGGGCTTTCTACGGGTAAGGATGGCAAAGGGTGGCAGTGACGGAAAGTCAGGCAACCTGTCCTGTCCGTCTTTTTGTATCGTGAATTGGAAAGACTGCAAGGGGGAGGGGAGTTGCTTGCGCCCTAAAGGAGGAGTTATTCAGATTCATTGCAGTGGGCGGCGGCTGCAAAACGCACCATTCTTCTTGTTTTGGCTCTGCAAAGCAGCCTTTTCAAGGGTTGGCTTGGGTGACAAAATGTCTTGTGTAGGCGTGGGTTTGTCTCCCTCTCGCTCTCTCTCCCTAAGATGTGTCCGGCATAGGCCAGGGTGCCACTCGAGGCCCAAACCAATTCTGGTTATCGCTTCTCGGCCTTTTGGCTAAGATCAAGTGTAGTATCTGTTCTTATCAGTTTAATATCTGATACGTCCCCTATCTGGGGACCATATATTAAATGGATTTTTAGAACAGGGAGATGGAAAAAGAGCTTGCTCTGTCCACTCCACGCATTGACCTGGTATTGCAGTACCTCCAGGAACGGTGCACCCCTTCTTAACCCAGTTTCCAAAAGCAGAACTCAATTCACCTGATTCATATTAGCCCGATTTAATGAATTGGAAGAAAGCATACGTCTTCATATGCACCTCAATTTGGCCCATTCACTTTTCACACTTCCTCCTTTTGTTTTTTATCTTTCACACTTTTGACTTTCTTTATTCATCCAAATAGCAAACTCATCACCACTCAACCTGACCAACTCGGCTATGTCCCCGTGCTGCAGTTCTCTGTCTTATCTAGATCATTTGCAATTGAATGGAATAGATCCCTTTTGGACAAAGTGGATTCACCTGCTGCTGCAGTGACCACAGGTGTGATAACATCTAGAATTGGCATCTGGTGCGATCTCTCCGCTTCCACTCCAAAGAAAGTTACCTGTTTATTCCTATCATGCATTGGTTTTTGGGGTTTTCTTTGAGTAATGATGATCTCTTTAGTAGTCTGTTGGCGCCCTCTCCTGGAGGAATAGTTTGCTTGCTCTTGGACATTCTAAAAGAGAGGTCATGATAGACATTGAGCTTCTGAGCTCAATTGGGGACAGTCATGGGTGATGAATGTTTGCAACCTACTGCGAAGCCTCATACCGCAATATAAGGAACGTCAAATACTAAGAAAGGGCGGCCTATGAAAGAATTACTACTTTCAATAAGTACACTTAAACGGCTAATTGGGAATAGAAAAACTGTAAAAAGCCCTCTGAGAAAGCCCCCCTCTAACCTTTGATAGTAAGCTTTTCTGTAGTCTGCCTGTTGATGTATTTTCCGTTTGAACTGTGCACAACATGAAGAGACGGAACACTGGCGGCTTGTCACAATGCCCCCCGATGACATCACAATAGCGCTGCTGCCTAGAAAACAAGCTGCGCAGAAGAAGTTGTTCTTTGGGTGGGAGGGTGGGCTAGTGGAAGGAGGGGGCAATCTCTTTTTTTCCCGGGTGGTAGGGGGATGACAGGAGAAGGGAAGCGGGTGGTGAGAAAGGTACAGAGGGCAGGGTTTGGGGGCTGGGAAGGAAAGGGAAAAGATTAGGGTTTGGGGATGATGAAAGGGCTTTCTACGGGTAAGGATGGCAAAGGGTGGCAGTGACGGAAAGTCAGGCAACCTGTCCTGTCCGTCTTTTTGTATCGTGAATTGGAAAGACTGCAAGGGGGAGGGGAGTTGCTTGCGCCCTAAAGGAGGAGTTATTCAGATTCATTGCAGTGGGCGGCGGCTGCAAAACGCACCATTCTTCTTGTTTTGGCTCTGCAAAGCAGCCTTTTCAAGGGTTGGCTTGGGTGACAAAATGTCTTGTGTAGGCGTGGGTTTGTCTCCCTCTCGCTCTCTCTCCCTAAGATGTGTCCGGCATAGGCCAGGGTGCCACTCGAGGCCCAAACCAATTCTGGTTATCGCTTCTCGGCCTTTTGGCTAAGATCAAGTGTAGTATCTGTTCTTATCAGTTTAATATCTGATACGTCCCCTATCTGGGGACCATATATTAAATGGATTTTTAGAACAGGGAGATGGAAAAAGAGCTTGCTCTGTCCACTCCACGCATTGACCTGGTATTGCAGTACCTCCAGGAACGGTGCACCCCTTCTTAACCCAGTTTCCAAAAGCAGAACTCAATTCACCTGATTCATATTAGCCCGATTTAATGAATTGGAAGAAAGCATACGTCTTCATATGCACCTCAATTTGGCCCATTCACTTTTCACACTTCCTCCTTTTGTTTTTTATCTTTCACACTTTTGACTTTCTTTATTCATCCAAATAGCAAACTCATCACCACTCAACCTGACCAACTCGGCTATGTCCCCGTGCTGCAGTTCTCTGTCTTATCTAGATCATTTGCAATTGAATGGAATAGATCCCTTTTGGACAAAGTGGATTCACCTGCTGCTGCAGTGACCACAGGTGTGATAACATCTAGAATTGGCATCTGGTGCGATCTCTCCGCTTCTACTCCAAAGAAAGTTACCTGTTTATTCCTATCATGCATTGGTTTTTGGGGTTTTCTTTGAGTAATGATGATCTCTTTAGTAGTCTGTTGGCGCCCTCTCCTGGAGGAATAGTTTGCTTGCTCTTGGACATTCTAAAAGAGAGGTCATGATAGACATTGAGCTTCTGAGCTCAATTGGGGACAGTCATGGGTGATGAATGTTTGCAACCTACTGCGAAGCCTCATACCGCAATATAAGGAACGTCAAATACTAAGAAAGGGCGGCCTATGAAAGAATTACTACTTTCAATAAGTACACTTAAACGGCTAATTGGGAATAGAAAAACTGTAAAAAGCCCTCTGAGAAAGCCCCCCTCTAACCTTTGATAGTAAGCTTTTCTGTAGTCTGCCTGTTGATGTATTTTCCGTTTGAACTGTGCACAACATGAAGAGACGGAACACTGGCGGCTTGTCACAATGCCCCCCGATGACATCACAATAGCGCTGCTGCCTAGAAAACAAGCTGCGCAGAAGAAGTTGTTCTTTGGGTGGGAGGGTGGGCTAGTGGAAGGAGGGGGCAATCTCTTTTTTTCCCGGGTGGTAGGGGGATGACAGGAGAAGGGAAGCGGGTGGTGAGAAAGGTACAGAGGGCAGGGTTTGGGGGCTGGGAAGGAAAGGGAAAAGATTAGGGTTTGGGGATGATGAAAGGGCTTTCTACGGGTAAGGATGGCAAAGGGTGGCAGTGACGGAAAGTCAGGCAACCTGTCCTGTCCGTCTTTTTGTATCGTGAATTGGAAAGACTGCAAGGGGGAGGGGAGTTGCTTGCGCCCTAAAGGAGGAGTTATTCAGATTCATTGCAGTGGGCGGCGGCTGCAAAACGCACCATTCTTCTTGTTTTGGCTCTGCAAAGCAGCCTTTTCAAGGGTTGGCTTGGGTGACAAAATGTCTTGTGTAGGCGTGGGTTTGTCTCCCTCTCGCTCTCTCTCCCTAAGATGTGTCCGGCATAGGCCAGGGTGCCACTCGAGGCCCAAACCAATTCTGGTTATCGCTTCTCGGCCTTTTGGCTAAGATCAAGTGTAGTATCTGTTCTTATCAGTTTAATATCTGATACGTCCCCTATCTGGGGACCATATATTAAATGGATTTTTAGAACAGGGAGATGGAAAAAGAGCTTGCTCTGTCCACTCCACGCATTGACCTGGTATTGCAGTACCTCCAGGAACGGTGCACCCCTTCTTAACCCAGTTTCCAAAAGCAGAACTCAATTCACCTGATTCATATTAGCCCGATTTAATGAATTGGAAGAAAGCATACGTCTTCATATGCACCTCAATTTGGCCCATTCACTTTTCACACTTCCTCCTTTTGTTTTTTATCTTTCACACTTTTGACTTTCTTTATTCATCCAAATAGCAAACTCATCACCACTCAACCTGACCAACTCGGCTATGTCCCCGTGCTGCAGTTCTCTGTCTTATCTAGATCATTTGCAATTGAATGGAATAGATCCCTTTTGGACAAAGTGGATTCACCTGCTGCTGCAGTGACCACAGGTGTGATAACATCTAGAATTGGCATCTGGTGCGATCTCTCCGCTTCCACTCCAAAGAAAGTTACCTGTTTATTCCTATCATGCATTGGTTTTTGGGGTTTTCTTTGAGTAATGATGATCTCTTTAGTAGTCTGTTGGCGCCCTCTCCTGGAGGAATAGTTTGCTTGCTCTTGGACATTCTAAAAGAGAGGTCATGATAGACATTGAGCTTCTGAGCTCAATTGGGGACAGTCATGGGTGATGAATGTTTGCAACCTACTGCGAAGCCTCATACCGCAATATAAGGAACGTCAAATACTAAGAAAGGGCGGCCTATGAAAGAATTACTACTTTCAATAAGTACACTTAAACGGCTAATTGGGAATAGAAAAACTGTAAAAAGCCCTCTGAGAAAGCCCCCCTCTAACCTTTGATAGTAAGCTTTTCTGTAGTCTGCCTGTTGATGTATTTTCCGTTTGAACTGTGCACAACATGAAGAGACGGAACACTGGCGGCTTGTCACAATGCCCCCCGATGACATCACAATAGCGCTGCTGCCTAGAAAACAAGCTGCGCAGAAGAAGTTGTTCTTTGGGTGGGAGGGTGGGCTAGTGGAAGGAGGGGGCAATCTCTTTTTTTCCCGGGTGGTAGGGGGATGACAGGAGAAGGGAAGCGGGTGGTGAGAAAGGTACAGAGGGCAGGGTTTGGGGGCTGGGAAGGAAAGGGAAAAGATTAGGGTTTGGGGATGATGAAAGGGCTTTCTACGGGTAAGGATGGCAAAGGGTGGCAGTGACGGAAAGTCAGGCAACCTGTCCTGTCCGTCTTTTTGTATCGTGAATTGGAAAGACTGCAAGGGGGAGGGGAGTTGCTTGCGCCCTAAAGGAGGAGTTATTCAGATTCATTGCAGTGGGCGGCGGCTGCAAAACGCACCATTCTTCTTGTTTTGGCTCTGCAAAGCAGCCTTTTCAAGGGTTGGCTTGGGTGACAAAATGTCTTGTGTAGGCGTGGGTTTGTCTCCCTCTCGCTCTCTCTCCCTAAGATGTGTCCGGCATAGGCCAGGGTGCCACTCGAGGCCCAAACCAATTCTGGTTATCGCTTCTCGGCCTTTTGGCTAAGATCAAGTGTAGTATCTGTTCTTATCAGTTTAATATCTGATACGTCCCCTATCTGGGGACCATATATTAAATGGATTTTTAGAACAGGGAGATGGAAAAAGAGCTTGCTCTGTCCACTCCACGCATTGACCTGGTATTGCAGTACCTCCAGGAACGGTGCACCCCTTCTTAACCCAGTTTCCAAAAGCAGAACTCAATTCACCTGATTCATATTAGCCCGATTTAATGAATTGGAAGAAAGCATACGTCTTCATATGCACCTCAATTTGGCCCATTCACTTTTCACACTTCCTCCTTTTGTTTTTTATCTTTCACACTTTTGACTTTCTTTATTCATCCAAATAGCAAACTCATCACCACTCAACCTGACCAACTCGGCTATGTCCCCGTGCTGCAGTTCTCTGTCTTATCTAGATCATTTGCAATTGAATGGAATAGATCCCTTTTGGACAAAGTGGATTCACCTGCTGCTGCAGTGACCACAGGTGTGATAACATCTAGAATTGGCATCTGGTGCGATCTCTCCGCTTCCACTCCAAAGAAAGTTACCTGTTTATTCCTATCATGCATTGGTTTTTGGGGTTTTCTTTGAGTAATGATGATCTCTTTAGTAGTCTGTTGGCGCCCTCTCCTGGAGGAATAGTTTGCTTGCTCTTGGACATTCTAAAAGAGAGGTCATGATAGACATTGAGCTTCTGAGCTCAATTGGGGACAGTCATGGGTGATGAATGTTTGCAACCTACTGCGAAGCCTCATACCGCAATATAAGGAACGTCAAATACTAAGAAAGGGCGGCCTATGAAAGAATTACTACTTTCAATAAGTACACTTAAACGGCTAATTGGGAATAGAAAAACTGTAAAAAGCCCTCTGAGAAAGCCCCCCTCTAACCTTTGATAGTAAGCTTTTCTGTAGTCTGCCTGTTGATGTATTTTCCGTTTGAACTGTGCACAACATGAAGAGACGGAACACTGGCGGCTTGTCACAATGCCC